>NW_027185029.1:0-41151 GCF_040668555.2 Bombus flavifrons
ACAACGTAATACTATATAACGTTATACGTTGTAACGTAATACTATATAACGTTATACGTTACATGGTGATACTATATAACGTTATAACGTAATACTATATAACGCTATACGTTATATGGTAATACCATATAACGTTATACGTTCATAACGTAATACTATATAACGTTATACGTTATAACGTAATACTATATAATGTTATACGTTATAACGTAATACTATATAACGTTATACGTTATAACGTAATACTATATAACGTTATACGTTATAACGTAATACTATATAACGTTATACGTTACATGGTGATACTATATAACGTTATACGTTACAACGTAATACTATATAACGTTATACGTTATAACGTAATACTATATAACGTTATACGTTATAACGTAATACTATATAACGTTATACGTTATAACGTAATACTATATAACGTTATACGTTACATGGTGATACTATATAACGTTATACGTTACGACGTAATACTATATAACGTTATACGTTATAACGTAATACTATATAACGTTATATGTTATAACGTAATACTATATAACGTTATACGTTATAACGTAATACTATATAACGTTATACGTTATAACGTAATACTATATATCGTTATACGTTATAACGTAATACTATATAACGTTATACGTTATTGCGTAATACTACATAACGTTATACGTTATAACGTAATACTATATAACGTTATACGTTATAACGTAATACTATATAACGTTATACGTTATAACGTAATACTATATAACGTTATACGTTACATGGTGATACTATATAACGTTATACTTTATAACGTAATACTATATAATGTTATACGTTATAACGTAATACTATATAACGTTATACGTTATAACTTAATACTATATAACGTTATACGTTATAACGTAATACTATATAACGTTATACGTTATAACGTAATACTATATAACGTTATACGTTATATGGTGATACTATATAACGTTATAACGTAATACTATATAATGTTATACGTTATAACGTAATACTATATAAGGTTATACGTTATAACGTAATACTATATAACGTTATACGTTATAACGTAATACTATATAACGTTATACGTTATAACGTTATACTATATAACGTTATACGTTATAACGTAATACTATATAACGTTATACGTTATAAGGTAATACTATATAACGATATACGTTATATGGTGATACTATATAACGTTATACGTTATAACGTAATACTATATAACGTTATACGTTATAACGTAATACTATATAACGTTATACGTTATAACGTAATACTATATAACGTTATACGTTATAACGTAATACTATATAACGTTATACGTTATATGGTGATACTATATAACGTTATAACGTAATACTATATAACGTTATACGTCATAACGTAATACTATATAACGTTATACGTTATAACGTAATACTATATAACGTTATACGTTATAAGGTAATACGATATAACGGTATACGTTATATGGTAATACTATATAACGTTATACGTTATAACGTAATACTATATAACGTTATACGTTATAACGTAATACTATATAACGTTATACGTTATATGGTGATACTATATAACGTTATAACGTAATACTATATAACGTTATACGTTATAACTTAATACTATATAACGTTATACGTTATAACGTAATACTATATAACGTTATACGTTATAACGTAATACTATATAACGTTATACGTTATATGGTGATACTATATAACGTTATAACGTAATACTATATAATGTTATACGTTATAACGTAATACTATATAACGTTATACGTTATAACGTAATACTATATAACGTTATACGTTATAACGTAATACTACATAACGTTATACGTTATAACGTAATACTATATAACGTTATACGTTATAACGTAATACTATATAATGTTATACGTTATAACGTAATACTATATAACGTTATACGTTATAACGTAATACTATATAACGTTATACGTTATAACGTAATACTATATAACGTTATACGTTACATGGTGATACTATATAACGTTATACGTTACAACGTAATACTATATAACGTTATACGTTATAACGTAATACTATATAACGTTATACGTTATAACGTAATACTATATAACGTTATACGTTATAACGTAATACTATATAACGTTATACGTTATAACGTAATACTATATAACGTTATACGTTATAACGTAATACTATATAACGTTATACGTTATAACGTAATACTATATAACGTTATACGTTACATGGTGATACTATATAATGTTATACGTTATAACGTAATACTATATAACGTTATACGTTATAACGTAATACTATATAACGTTATACGTTATAACGTAATACTATATATCGTTATACGTTATAACGTAATACTATATAACGTTATACGTTATAACGTAATACTATATAACGTTATACGTTATAACGTAATACTATATAACGCTATACGTTATAACGTAATACTATATAACGTTATACGTTATATGGTGATAATATATAACGTTATAACGTAATACTATATAATGTTATACGTTATAACGTAATACTATATAACGTTATACGTTATAACGTAATACTATCTAACGTTATACGTTATAACGTAATACTACATAACGTTATACGTTATAACGTAATACTATATAACGTTATACGTTATAACGTAATACTATATAATGTTATACGTTATAACGTAATACTATATAACGTTATACGTTATAACGTAATACTATATAACGTTATACGTTATAACGTAATACTACATAACGTTATACGTTACATGGTGATACTATATAACGTTATACGTTACAACGTAATACTATATAACGTTATACGTTATAACGTAATACTATATAACGTTATACGTTAAAACGTAATACTATATAACGTTATACGTTATAACGTAATACTATATAACGTTATACGTTATAACGTAATACTATATATCGTTATACGTTATAACGTAATACTATATAACGTTATACGTTATACCGTAATACTATATAACGTTATACGTTATAACGTAATACTATATAACGTTATACGTTATACCGTAATACTATATAACGTTATACGTTATAACGTAATACTATATAACGTTATACGTTATAACGTAATACTATATAACGTTATACGTTATAACGTAATACTACATAACGTCATACGTTATAACGTAATACTATATAACGTTATACGTTATATGGTGATACTATACAACGTTATAACGTAATACTATATAACGTTATACGTTATATGGTGATACTATATAACGTTATACGTTATATGGTGGTACTATATAACGTTATAACGTAATACTATATAATGTTATACGTTATAACGTAATACTATATAAGGTTATACGTTATAACGTAATACTATATAACGTTATACGTTATAACGTAATACTATATAACGTTATACGTTATAACGTAATACTATATAACGTTATACGTTATAACGTTATACGTTATAACGTAATACTATATAACGTTATACGTTATATGGTGAAACTATACAACGTTATTACGTAATACTATATAACGTTATACGTTATAACGTAATACTATATAACGTTATACGGTATAACGTAATACTATATAACGTTATACGTCATAACGTAATACTATATAACGTTATACGTTATAACGTAATACTATATATCGTTATACGTTATAACGTAATACTATATAACGTTATACGTTATAACGTAATACTATATAACGTTATACGTTATAACTTAATACTATATAACGTTATACGTTATAACGTAATACTATATAACGTTATACGTTATAACGTAACACTATATAACGTTATACGTTATAACTTAATACTATATAACGTTATACGTTATAACTTAATACTATATAACGTTATACGTTATAACGTAATACTACATAGCGTTATACGTTATAACGTAATACTATATAACGTTATACGTTATATGGTGATACTATACAACGTTATAACGTAATACTATATAACGTTATACGTTATAACGTAATACTATATAACGTTATACGGTATAACGTAATACTATATAACGTTATACGTCATAACGTAATACTATATAACGTTATACGTTATAACGTAATACTATATATCGTTATACGTTATAACGTAATACTATATAACGTTATACGTTATAACGTAACACTATATAACGTTATACGTTATAACGTAATACTATATAACGTTATACGTTGTAACGTAATACTATATAACGTTATACGTTACATGGTGATACTATATAACGTTATAACGTAATACTATATAACGCTATACGTAATATGGTAATACCATATAACGTTATACGTCATAACGTAATACTATATAACGTTATACGTTATAACGTAATACTATATAACGTTATACGTTATAACGTAATACTATATAACGTTATACGTTATAACGTAATACTACATAACGTTATACCTTATAACGTAATACTACATAACGTTATACGTTATAACGTAATACTATATAACGTTATACGTTATAACGTAATACTATATAACGTTATACGTTATAACGTAATACTATATAATGTTATACGTTATAACGTAATACTATATAACGTTATACGTTATAACGTAATACTATATAACGTTATACGTTATAACGTAATACTATATAACGTTATACGTTACATGGTGATACTATATAACGTTATACGTTACAACGTAATACTATATAACGTTATACGTTATAACGTAATACTATATAACGTTATACGTTATAACGTAATACTATATAACGTTATACGTTATAACGTAATACTATATAACGTTATACGTTCTAACGTAATACTATATAACGTTATACGTTATAACGTAATACTATATAACGTTATACGTTATAACGTAATACTATATAACGTTATACGTTACATGGTGATACTATATAATGTTATACGTTATAACGTAATACTATATAACGTTATACGTTATAACGTAATACTATATAACGTTATACGTTATAACGTAATACTATATATCGTTTATACGTTATAACGTAATACTATATAACGTTATACGTTATAACGTAATACTATATAACGTTATACGTTATAACGTAATACTATATAACGCTATACGTTATAACGTAATACTATATAACGTTATACGTTATATGGTGATAATATATAACGTTATAACGTAATACTATATAATGTTATACGTTATAACGTAATACTATATAACGTTATACGTTATAACGTAATACTATCTAACGTTATACGTTATAACGTAATACTACATAACGTTATACGTTATAACGTAATACTATATAACGTTATACGTTATAACGTAATACTATATAATGTTATACGTTATAACGTAATACTATATAACGTTATACGTTATAACGTAATACTATATAACGTTATACGTTATAACGTAATACTACATAACGTTATACGTTACATGGTGATACTATATAACGTTATACGTTACAACGTAATACTATATAACGTTATACGTTATAACGTAATACTATATAACGTTATACGTTAAAACGTAATACTATATAACGTTATACGTTATAACGTAATACTATATAACGTTATACGTTATAACGTAATACTATATATCGTTATACGTTATAACGTAATACTATATAACGTTATACGTTATACCGTAATACTATATAACGTTATACGTTATAACGTAATACTATATAACGTTATACGTTATACCGTAATACTATATAACGTTATACGTTATAACGTAATACTATATAACGTTATACGTTATAACGTAATACTATATAACGTTATACGTTATAACGTAATACTACATAACGTCATACGTTATAACGTAATACTATATAACGTTATACGTTATATGGTGATACTATACAACGTTATAACGTAATACTATATAACGTTATACGTTATATGGTGATACTATATAACGTTATACGTTATATGGTGGTACTATATAACGTTATAACGTAATACTATATAATGTTATACGTTATAACGTAATACTATATAAGGTTATACGTTATAACGTAATACTATATAACGTTATACGTTATAACGTAATACTATATAACGTTATACGTTATAACGTAATACTATATAACGTTATACGTTATAACGTTATACGTTATAACGTAATACTATATAACGTTATACGTTATATGGTGAAACTATACAACGTTATAACGTAATACTATATAACGTTATACGTTATAACGTAATACTATATAACGTTATACGTTACATGGTGATACTATATAACGTTATAACGTAATACTATATAACGCTATACGTAATATGGTAATACCATATAACGTTATACGTCATAACGTAATACTATATAACGTTATACGTTATAACGTAATACTATATAACGTTATACGTTATAACGTAATACTATATAACGTTATACGTTATAACGTAATACTACATAACGTTATACCTTATAACGTAATACTACATAACGTTATACGTTATAACGTAATACTATATAACGTTATACGTTATAACGTAATACTATATAACGTTATACGTCATAACGTAATACTACATAACGTTATACGTTATAACGTAATACTACATGACGTTATACGTTATAACGTAATACTATATAACGTTATACGTTATAACGTAATACTATAAAACGTTATACGTTATAACGTAATACTATATAACGTTATACGTTACATGGTGATACTATATAACGTTATACGTTATAACGTAACACTATATAACGTTATACGTTACAACGTAATACTATATAACGTTATACGTTGTAACGTAATACTATATAACGTTATACGTTACATGGTGATACTATATAACGTTATAACGTAATACTATATAACGTTATACGTTATATGGTGATACTATATAACGTTTATAACGTAATACTATATAATGTTATACGTTATAACGTAATACTATATAACGTTATACGTTATAACGTAATACTATCTAACGTTATACGTTATAACGTAATACTACATAACGTTATACGTTATAACGTAATACTATATAACGTTATACGTTATAACGTAATACTATATAATGTTATACGTTATAACGTAATACTATATAACGTTATACGTTATAACGTAATACTATATAACGTTATACGTTATAACGTAATACTACATAACGTTATACGTTACATGGTGATACTATATAACGTTATACGTTACAACGTAATACTATATAACGTTATACGTTATAACGTAATACTATATAACGTTATACGTTAAAACGTAATACTATATAACGTTATACGTTATCACGTAATACTATATAACGTTATACGTTATAACGTAATACTATATATCGTTATACGTTATAACGTAATACTATATAACGTTATACGTTATACCGTAATACTATATAACGTTATACGTTATAACGTAATACTATATAACGTTATACGTTATACCATAATACTATATAACGTTATACGTTATAACGTAATACTATATAACGTTATACGTTATAACGTAATACTATATAACGTTATACGTTATAACGTAATACTACATAACGTCATACGTTATAACGTAATACTATATAACGTTATACGTTATATGGTGATACTATACAACGTTATAACGTAATACTATATAACGTTATACGTTATATGGTGATACTATATAACGTTATAACGTAATACTATATAATGTTATACGTTATAACGTAATACTATATAAGGTTATACGTTATAACGTAATACTATATAACGTTATACGTTATAACGTAATACTATATAACGTTATACGTTATAACGTTATACGTTATAACGTAATACTATATAACGTTATACGTTATATGGTGAAACTATATAACGTTATAACGTAATACTATATAACGCTATACGTTATATTGTAATACCATATAACGTTATACGTCATAACGTAATACTATATAACGTTATACGTTGTAACGTAATACTATATAACGTTATACGTTACATGGTGATACTATATAACGTTATAACGTAATACTATATAACGTTATACGTTATATGGTGATACTATATAACGTTATAACGTAATACTATATAATGTTATACGTTATAACGTAATACTATATAACGTTATACGTTATAACGTAATACTATCTAACGTTATACGTTATAACGTAATGCTACATAACGTTATACGTTATAACGTAATACTATATAACGTTATACGTTATAACGTAATACTATATAATGTTATACGTTATAACGTAATACTATATAACGTTATACGTTATAACGTAATACTATATAACGTTATACGTTATAACGTAATACTACATAACGTTATACGTTACATGGTGATACTATATAACGTTATACGTTACAACGTAATACTATATAACGTTATACGTTATAACGTAATACTATATAACGTTATACGTTAAAACGTAATACTATATAACGTTATACGTTATCACGTAATACTATATAACGTTATACGTTATAACGTAATACTATATATCGTTATACGTTATAACGTAATACTATATAACGTTATACGTTATACCGTAATACTATATAACGTTATACGTTATAACGTAATACTATATAACGTTATACGTTATACCGTAATACTATATAACGGTATACGTTATAACGTAATACTATATAACGTTATACGTTATAACGTAATACTATATAACGTTATACGTTATAACGTAATACTACATAACGTCATACGTTATAACGTAATACTATATAACGTTATACGTTATATGGTGATACTATACAACGTTATAACGTAATACTATATAACGTTATACGTTATATGGTGATACTATATAACGTTATACGTTATATGGTGATACTATATAACGTTATAACGTAATACTATATAATGTTATACGTTATAACGTAATACTATATAAGGTTATACGTTATAACGTAATACTATATAACGTTATACGTTATAACGTAATACTATATAACGTTATACGTTATAACGTTATACGTTATAACGTAATACTATATAACGTTATACGTTATATGGTGAAACTATATAACGTTATAACGTAATACTATATAACGCTATACGTTATATTGTAATACCATATAACGTTATACGTCATAACGTAATACTATATAACGTTATACGTTATAACGTAATACTATATAACGTTATACGTTATATGGTGATACTATATAACGTTATAACGTAATACTATATAATGTTATACGTTATAACGTAATACTATATAATGTTATACGTTATAACGTAATACTATATAAGGTTATACGTTATAACGTAATACTATATAACGTTATACGTTATAACGTAATACTATATAACGTTATACGTTATAACGTTATACGTTATAACGTAATACTATATAACGTTATACGTTATATGGTGAAACTATATAACGTTATAACGTAATACTATATAACGCTATACGTTATATTGTAATACCATATAACGTTATACGTCATAACGTAATACTATATAACGTTATACGTTATAACGTAATACTATATAACGTTATACGTTATATGGTGATACTATATAACGTTATAACGTAATACTACATAACGTTATACGTTATAACGTAATACTATATAACATTATACGTTATAACGTAATACTATATAATGTTATACGTTATAACGTTATACTATATAACGTTATACGTTATAACGTAATACTATATAACGTTATACGTTATAACGTAATACTATATAACGTTATACGTTACATGGTGATACTATATAACGTTATACGTTACAACGTAATACTATAAAACGTTATACGTTATAACGTAATACTGTATAACGTTATACGTTATAACGTAATACTATATAACGTTATACGTTATAACGTAATACTATATAACGTTATACGTTATAACGTAATACTATATAACGTTATACGTTATAACGTAATACTATATAACGTTATACGTTATAACGTAATACTATATAACGTTATACGTTATAACGTAATACTATATAACGTTATACGTTACATGGTGATACTATATAATGTTATACGTTATAACGTAATACTATATAACGTTATACGTTATAACGTAATACTATATATCGTTATACGTTATAACGTAATACTATATAACGTTATACGTTATAACGTAATACTATATAACGTTATACGTTATAACGTAATACTATATAACGCTATACGTTATAACGTAATACTATATAACGTTATACGTTATATGGTGATAATATATAACGTTATAACGTAATACTATATAATGTTATACGTTATAACGTAATACTATATAACGTTATACGTTATAACGTAATACTATCTAACGTTATACGTTATAACGTAATACTACATAACGTTATACGTTATAACGTAATACTATATAACGTTATACGTTATAACGTAATACTATAAAATGTTATACGTTATAACGTAATACTATATAACGTTATACGTTATAACGTAATACTATATAACGTTATACGTTATAACGTAATACTATATAACGTTATACGTTATAACGTAATACTATATAACGTTATACGTTACATGGTGATACTATATAACGTTATACGTTACAACGTAATACTATATAACGTTATACGTTATAACGTAATACTATAGAACGTTATACGTTATAACGTAATACTATATAACGTTATACGTTATAACGTAATACTATATAACGTTATACGTTATAACGTAATACTATATATCGTTATACGTTATAACGTAATACTATATAACGTTATACGTTATAACGTAATACTATATAACGTTATACGTTATAACGTAATACTATATAACGTTATACGTTATAACGTAATACTATATAACGTTATACGTTATAACGTAATACTATATAACGTTATACGTTATATGGTGATACTATATAACGTTATAACGTAATACTATATAATGTTATACGTTATAACGTAATACTATATAACGTTATACGTTATAACGTAATACTATATAACGTTATACGTTATAACGTAATACTACATAACGTTATACGTTATAACGTAATACTATATAACGTTATACGTTATAACGTAATACTATATAACGTTATACGTTATAACGTAATACTATATAACGTTATACGTTATAACGTAATACTATATAACGTTATACGTTATAACGTAATACTATATAACGTTATACGTTACATGGTGATACTATATAACGTTATACGTTACAACGTTATACTATATAACGTTATACGTTATAACGTAATACTATATAACGTTATACGTTATAACGTAATACTATATAACGTTATACGTTATAACGTAATACTATATAACGTTATACGTTATAACGTAATACTATATAACGTTATACGTTATAACGTAATACTATATAACGTTATACGTTATAACGTAATACTATATAACGTTATACGTTACATGGTGATACTATATAATGTTATACGTTATAACGTAATACTATATAACGTTATACGTTATAACGTAATACTATATAATGTTATACGTTATAACGTAATACTATATATCGTTATACGTTATAACGTAATACTATATAACGTTATACGTTATAACGTAATACTATATAACGTTATACGTTATAACGTAATACTATATAACGCTATACGTTATAACGTAATACTATATAACGTTATACGTTATATGGTGATAATATATAACGTTATAACGTAATACTATATAATGTTATACGTTATAACGTAATACTATATAACGTTATACGTTATAACGTAATACTATCTAACGTTATACGTTATAACGTATAACGTTATATAGTATTACGTTATAACGTATAACATTATATAGTATTACGTTATAACGTTATATATTATCACCATATAACGTATAACGTTATATAGTATTACGTTATAACGTATAGCGTTATATAGTATTACGTTATAACGTATAACGTTATATAGTATTACGTTATAACGTATAACGTTATATAGTATTACGTTATAACGTATAACGATATATAGTATTACGTTATAACGTATAACATTATATAGTATTACGTTATAACGTATAACGTTATATAGTATTACGTTATAACGTATAACATTATATAGTATCACCATGTAACGTATAACGTTATATAGTATTACGTTATAACGTATAACGTTATATAGTATTACGTTATAACGTATAACGTTATATAGTATTACGTTATAACGTATAACGTTATATAGTATTACGTTATAACGTATAACGTTATATAGTATTACGTTATAACGTATAACGTTATATAGTATTACGTTATAACGTATAACGTTATATAGTATAACGTTGTAACGTATAACGTTATATAGTATCACCATGTAACGTATAACGTTATATAGTATTACGTTATAACGTATAACGTTATATAGTATTACGTTATAACGTATAACGTTATATAGTATTACGTTATAACGTATAACGTTATATAGTATTACGTTATAACGTATAACGTTATATAGTATTACGTTATAACGTATAACGTTATGTAGTATTACGTTATAACGTATAACGTTATATAGTATTACGTTATAACGTATAACGTTATATAGTATTACGTTATAACGTATAACATTATATAGTATTACGTTATAACGTTATATAGTATCACCATATAACGTATAACGTTATATAGTATTACGTTATAACGTATAACGTTATATAGTATTACGTTATAACGTATAACGTTATATAGTATTACGTTATAACGTATAACGTTATATAGTATTACGTTATAACGTATAACGTTATATAGTATTACGTTATAACGTATAACGATATATAGTATTACGTTATAACGTATAACGTTATATAGTATTACGTTATAACGTATAACGTTATATAGTATTACGTTATAACGTATAACGTTCTATAGTATTACGTTATAACGTATAACGTTATATAGTATTACGTTGTAACGTATAACGTTATATAGTATCACCATGTAACGTATAACGTTATATAGTATTACGTTATAACGTATAACGTTATATAGTATTACGTTATAACGTATAACGTTATATAGTATTACGTTATAACGTATAACGTTATATAGTATTACGTTATAACGTATAACATTTTATAGTATTACGTTATAACGTATAACGTTATATAGTATTACGTTATAACGTATAACGTTATGTAGTATTACGTTATAACGTATAACGTTAGATAGTATTACGTTATAACGTATAACGTTATATAGTATTACGTTATAACGTATAACATTATATAGTATTACGTTATAACGTTATATATTATCACCATATAACGTATAACGTTATATAGTATTACGTTATAACGTATAGCGTTATATAGTATTACGTTATAACGTATAACGTTATATAGTATTACGTTATAACGTATAACGTTATATAGTATTACGTTATAACGTATAACGATATATAGTATTACGTTATAACGTATAACGTTATATAGTATTACGTTATAACGTATAACATTATATAGTATCACCATGTAACGTATAACGTTATATAGTATTACGTTATAACGTATAACGTTATATAGTATTACGTTATAACGTATAACGTTATATAGTATTACGTTATAACGTATAACGTTATATAGTATTACGTTATAACGTATAACGTTATATAGTATTACGTTATAACGTATAACGTTATATAGTATTACGTTATAACGTATAACGTTATACAGTATTACGTTATAACGTATAACGTTTTATAGTATTACGTTGTAACGTATAACGTTATATAGTATCACCATGTAACGTATAACGTTATATAGTATTACGTTATAACGTATAACGTTATATAGTATTACGTTATAACGTATAACGTTATATAGTATAACGTTATAACGTATAACATTATATAGTATTACGTTATAACGTATAATGTTATATAGTATTACGTTATAACGTATAACGTTATGTAGTATTACGTTATAACGTTATATAGTATCACCATATAACGTATAACGTTATATAGTATTACGTTATAACGTATAACGTTATATAGTATTACGTTATGACGTATAACGTTATATGGTATTACAATATAACGTATAGCGTTATATAGTATTACGTTATAACGTTATATAGTTTCACCATATAACGTATAACGTTATATAGTATTACGTTATAACGTATAACGTTATAACGTATAACGTTATATAGTATTACGTTATAACGTATAACGTTATATAGTATTACGTTATAACGTATAACCTTATATAGTATTACGTTATAACGTATAACATTATATAGTATTACGTTATAACGTATAACATTATATAGTATTACGTTATAACGTTATATAGTATCACCATATAACGTATAACGTTATATAGTATTACGTTATAACGTATAACGTTATATAGTATTACGTTATGACGTATAACGTTATATGGTATTACAATATAACGTATAGCGTTATATAGTATTACGTTATAACGTTATATAGTTTCACCATATAACGTATAACGTTATATAGTATTACGTTATAACGTATAACGTTATAACGTATAACGTTATATAGTATTACGTTATAACGTATAACGTTATATAGTATTACGTTATAACGTATAACCTTATATAGTATTACGTTATAACGTATAACATTATATAGTATTACGTTATAACGTTATATAGTATCACCATATAACGTATAACGTTATATAGTATCACCATATAACGTATAACGTTATATAGTATTACGTTATAACGTTGTATAGTATCACCATATAACGTATAACGTTATATAGTATTACGTTATAACGTATGACGTTATGTAGTATTACGTTATAACGTATAACGTTATATAGTATTACGTTATAACGTATAACGTTATATAGTATTACGTTATAACGTATACCGTTATATAGTATTACGGTATAACGTATAACGTTATATAGTATTACGTTATAACGTATAACGTTATATAGTATTACGGTATAACGTATAACGTTATATAGTATTACGTTATAACGTATAACGATATATAGTATTACGTTATAACGTATAACGTTATATAGTATTACGTGATAACGTATAACGTTATATAGTATTACGTTTTAACGTATAACGTTATATAGTATTACGTTATAACGTATAACGTTATATAGTATTACGTTGTAACGTATAACGTTATATAGTATCACCATGTAACGTATAACGTTATGTAGTATTACGTTATAACGTATAACGTTATATAGTATTACGTTATAACGTATAACGTTATATAGTATTACGTTATAACGTATAACATTATATAGTATTACGTTATAACGTATAACGTTATATAGTATTACGTTATAACGTATAACGTTATGTAGCATTACGTTATAACGTATAACGTTAGATAGTATTACGTTATAACGTATAACGTTATATAGTATTACGTTATAACGTATAACATTATATAGTATTACGTTATAACGTTATATAGTATCACCATATAACGTATAACGTTATATAGTATTACGTTATAACGTTATATAGTATCACCATGTAACGTATAACGTTATATAGTATTACGTTACAACGTATAACGTTATATAGTATTACGTTATGACGTATAACGTTATATGGTATTACAATATAACGTATAGCGTTATATAGTATTACGTTATAACGTTATATAGTTTCACCATATAACGTATAACGTTATATAGTATTACGTTATAACGTATAACGTTATAACGTATAACGTTATATAGTATTACGTTATAACGTATAACGTTATATAGTATTACGTTATAACGTATAACCTTATATAGTATTACGTTATAACGTATAACATTATATAGTATTACGTTATAACGTTATATAGTATCACCATATAACGTATAACGTTATATAGTATTACGTTATAACGTTGTATAGTATCACCATATAACGTATAACGTTATATAGTATTACGTTATAACGTATGACGTTATGTAGTATTACGTTATAACGTATAACGTTATATAGTATTACGTTATAACGTATAACGTTATATAGTATTACGTTATAACGTATAACGTTATATAGTATTATGGTATAACGTATAACGTTATATAGTATTACGTTATAACGTATAACGTTATATAGTATTACGGTATAACGTATAACGTTATATAGTATTACGTTATAACGTATAACGATATATAGTATTACGTTATAACGTATAACGTTATATAGTATTACGTGATAACGTATAACGTTATATAGTATTACGTTTTAACGTATAACGTTATATAGTATTACGTTATAACGTATAACGTTATATAGTATTACGTTGTAACGTATAACGTTATATAGTATCACCATGTAACGTATAACGTTATGTAGTATTACGTTATAACGTATAACGTTATATAGTATTACGTTATAACGTATAACGTTATATAGTATTACGTTATAACGTATAACATTATATAGTATTACGTTATAACGTATAACGTTATATAGTATTACGTTATAACGTATAACGTTATGTAGTATTACGTTATAACGTATAACGTTAGATAGTATTACGTTATAACGTATAACGTTATATAGTATTACGTTATAACGTATAACATTATATAGTATTACGTTATAACGTTATATAGTATCACCATATAACGTATAACGTTATATAGTATTACGTTATAACGTTATATAGTATCACCATGTAACGTATAACGTTATATAGTATTACGTTACAACGTATAACGTTATATAGTATTACGTTGTAACGTATAACGTTATATAGTGTTACGTTATAACGTATAACGTTATATAGTATCACCATGTAACGTATAACGTTATATAGTATTACGTTATAACGTATAACGTTTTATAGTATTACGTTATAACGTATAACGTTATATAGTATTACGTTATAACGTATAACGTCATGTAGTATTACGTTATAACGTATAACGTTATGTAGTATTACGTTATGACGTATAACGTTATATAGTATTACGTTATAACGTATAACGTTATATAGTATTACGTTATAACGTATAACGTTATGTAGTATTACGTTATAAGGTATAACGTTATGTAGTATTACGTTATAACGTATAACGTTATATAGTATTACGTTATAACGTATAACGTTATATAGTATTACGTTATAACGTATAACGTTATATAGTATTACGTTATGACGTATAACGTTATATGGTATTACCATATTACGTATAGCGTTATATAGTATTACGTTATAACGTTATATAGTATCACCATGTAACGTATAACGTTATATAGTATTACGTTATAACGTATAACGTTATATAGTATTACGTTATAACGTTGTATAGTTTCACCATATAACGTATAACGTTATATAGTATTACGTTATAACGTATAACGTTATAACGTATAACGTTATATAGTATTACGTTATAACGTATAACGTTATATAGTATTACGTTATAACGTATAACGTTATATAGTATTACGTTATAACGTATAACCTTATATAGTATTACGTTATAACGTATAACATTATATAGTATTACGTTATAACGTTATATAGTACCACCATATAACGTATAACGTTATATAGTATCACCATATAACGTATAACGTTATATAGTATTACGTTATAACGTTGTATAGTATCACCATATAACGTATAACGTTATATAGTATTACGTTATAACGTATGACGTTATGTAGTATTACGTTATAACGTATAACGTTATATAGTATTACGTTATAACGTATAACGTTATATAGTATTACGTTATAACGTATAACGTTATATAGTATTACGGTATAACGTATAACGTTATATAGTATTACGTTATAACGTATAACGTTATATAGTATTACGGTATAACGTATAACGTTATATAGTATTACGTTATAACGTATAACGATATATAGTATTACGTTATAACGTATAACGTTATATAGTATTACGTTATAACGTATAACGTTATATAGTATTACGTTTTAACGTATAACGTTATATAGTATTACGTTATAACGTATAACGTTATATAGTATTACGTTGTAACGTATAACGTTATATAGTATCACCATGTAACGTATAACGTTATGTAGTATTACGTTATAACGTATAACGTTATATAGTATTACGTTATAACGTATAACGTTATATAGTATTACGTTATAACGTATAACATTATATAGTATTACGTTATAACGTATAACGTTATATAGTATTACGTTATAACGTATAACGTTATGTAGTATTACGTTATAACGTATAACGTTAGATAGTATTACGTTATAACGTATAACGTTATATAGTATTACGTTATAACGTATAACATTATATAGTATTACGTTATAACGTTATATATTATCACCATATAACGTATAACGTTATATAGTATTACGTTATAACGTATAGCGTTATATAGTATTACGTTATAACGTATAACGTTATATAGTATTACGTTATAACGTATAACGTTATATAGTATTACGTTATAACGTATAACGATATATAGTATTACGTTATAACGTATAACGTTATATAGTATTACGTTATAACGTATAACGTTATATAGTATTACGTTATAACGTATAACATTATATAGTATCACCATGTAACGTATAACGTTATATAGTATTACGTTATAACGTATAACGTTATATAGTATTACGTTATAACGTATAACGTTATATAGTATTACGTTAGAACGTATAACGTTATATAGTATTACGTTATAACGTATAACGTTATATAGTATTACGTTATAACGTATAACGTTATATAGTATTACGTTATAACGTATAACGTTATATAGTATTACGTTGTAACGTATAACGTTATATAGTATCACCATGTAACGTATAACGTTATATAGTATTACGTTATAACGTATAACGTTATATAGTATTACGTTATAACGTATAACGTTATATAGTATTACGTTATAACGTATAACATTATATAGTATTACGTTATAACGTATAACGTTATATAGTATTACGTTATAACGTATAACGTTATATAGTATTACGTTATAACGTATAACGTTATGTAGTATTACGTTATAAGGTATAACGTTATGTAGTATTACGTTATAACGTATAACGTTATATAGTATTACGTTATAACGTATAACGTTATATAGTATTACGTTATAACGTATAACGTTATATAGTATTACGTTATGACGTATAACGTTATATGGTATTACCATATTACGTATAGCGTTATATAGTATTACGTTATAACGTTATATAGTATCACCATGTAACGTATAACGTTATATAGTATTACGTTACAACGTATAACGTTATATAGTATTACGTTATAACGTATAACGTTATATAGTGTTACGTTATAACGTATAACGTTATATAGTATTACGTTATAACGTATAACGATATATAGTATTACGTTATAACGTATAACGTTATATAGTATTACGTTATGACGTATAACGTTATATAGTATTACGTTATACCGTATAACGTTATATAGTATTACGTTATAACGTATAACGTTATATAGTATTACGTTATAACGTTGTATAGTATCACCATATAACGTATAACGTTATATAGTATTACGTTATAACGTATAACGCTATGTAGTATTACGTTATAACGTATAACGTTATATAGTATTAAGTTATAACGTATAACGTTATATAGTATTAAGTTATAACGTATAACGTTATATAGTGTTACGTTATAACGTATAACGTTATATAGTATTACGTTATAACGTATAACGTTATATAGTATTAAGTTATAACGTATAACGTTATATAGTATTACGTTATAACGTATAACGTTATATAGTATTACGTTATAACGTATAACGATATATAGTATTACGTTATAACGTATAACGTTATATAGTATTACGTTATGACGTATAACGTTATATAGTATTACGTTATACCGTATAACGTTATATAGTATTACGTTATAACGTATAACGTTATATAGTATTACGTAATAACGTTGTATAGTTTCACCATATAACGTATAACGTTATATAGTATTACGTTATAACGTATAACGTTATAACGTATAACGTTATATAGTATTACGTTATAACGTATAACGTTATATAGTATTACGTTATAACGTATAACGTTATATAGTATTACGTTATAACGTATAACCTTATATAGTATTACGTTATAACGTATAACATTATATAGTATTACGTTATAACGTTATATAGTACCACCATATAACGTATAACGTTATATAGTATCACCATATAACGTATAACGTTATATAGTATTACGTTATAACGTTGTATAGTATCACCATATAACGTATAACGTTATATAGTATTACGTTATAACGTATGACGTTATGTAGTATTACGTTATAACGTATAACGTTATATAGTATTACGTTATAACGTATAACGTTATATAGTATTACGTTATAACGTATAACGTTATATAGTATTACGGTATAACGTATAACGTTATATAGTATTACGTTATAACGTATAACGTTATATAGTATTACGGTATAACGTATAACGTTATATAGTATTACGTTATAACGTATAACGATATATAGTATTACGTTATAACGTATAACGTTATATAGTATTACGTTATAACGTATAACGTTATATAGTATTACGTTTTAACGTATAACGTTATATAGTATTACGTTATAACGTATAACGTTATATAGTATTACGTTGTAACGTATAACGTTATATAGTATCACCATGTAACGTATAACGTTATGTAGTATTACGTTATAACGTATAACGTTATATAGTATTACGTTATAACGTATAACGTTATATAGTATTACGTTATAACGTATAACATTATATAGTATTACGTTATAACGTATAACGTTATATAGTATTACGTTATAACGTATAACGTTATGTAGTATTACGTTATAACGTATAACGTTAGATAGTATTACGTTATAACGTATAACGTTATATAGTATTACGTTATAACGTATAACATTATATAGTATTACGTTATAACGTTATATATTATCACCATATAACGTATAACGTTATATAGTATTACGTTATAACGTATAGCGTTATATAGTATTACGTTATAACGTATAACGTTATATAGTATTACGTTATAACGTATAACGTTATATAGTATTACGTTATAACGTATAACGATATATAGTATTACGTTATAACGTATAACGTTATATAGTATTACGTTATAACGTATAACGTTATATAGTATTACGTTATAACGTATAACATTATATAGTATCACCATGTAACGTATAACGTTATATAGTATTACGTTATAACGTATAACGTTATATAGTATTACGTTATAACGTATAACGTTATATAGTATTACGTTATAACGTATAACGTTATATAGTATTACGTTATAACGTATAACGTTATATAGTATTACGTTATAACGTATAACGTTATATAGTATTACGTTATAACGTATAACGTTATATAGTATTACGTTGTAACGTATAACGTTATATAGTATCACCATGTAACGTATAACGTTATATAGTATTACGTTATAACGTATAACGTTATATAGTATTACGTTATAACGTATAACGTTATATAGTATTACGTTATAACGTATAACATTATATAGTATTACGTTATAACGTATAACGTTATATAGTATTACGTTATAACGTATAACGTTATGTAGTATTACGTTATAACGTATAACGTTATATAGTATTACGTTATAACGTATAACGTTATATAGTATTACGTTATAACGTATAACATTATATAGTATTACGTTATAACGTTATATAGTATCACCATATAACGTATAACGTTATATAGTATTACGTTATAACGTATAACGTTATATAGTATTACGTTATAACGTATAACGTTATATAGTATTAAGTTATAACGTATAACGTTATATAGTATTACGTTATAACGTTATATAGTATCACCATATAACGTATAACGTTATATAGTATTACGTTATAACGTATAACGTTATATAGTATTACGTTATAACGTATAACGTTATATAGTATTACCATATAACGTATACCGTTATATCGTATTACCTTATAACGTATAACGTTATATAGTATTACGTTATAACGTATAACGTTATATAGTATTACGTTATGACGTATAACGTTATATAGTATTACGTTATAACGTTATATAGTATCACCATATAACGTATAACGTTATATAGTATTACGTTATAACGTATAACGTTATATAGTATTACGTTATAACGTATAACGTTATATAGTATTACGTTATAACGTATAACGTTATATAGTATTACGTTATAACGTATAACGTTATATAGTATCACCATATAACGTATATCGTTATATAGTATTACCTTATAACGTATAACGTTATATAGTATTACGTTATAACGTATAACGTTATATAGTATAACGTTATAACGTATAACGTTATATAGTATTACGTTATAACGTATAACGTTATATAGTATTACGTTATAACGTATAACCTTATATAGTATTACGTTATAACGTATAACATTATATAGTATTACGTTATAACGTTATATAGTATCACCATATAACGTATAACGTTATATAGTATTACGTTATAACGTATAACGTTATATAGTATTACGTTATAACGTATAACGTTATATAGTATTAAGTTATAACGTATAACGTTATATAGTATTACGTTATAACGTATAACATTATATAGTATTACGTTATAAAGTATAACGTTATATAGTATCACCATGTAACGTATAACGTTATATAGTATTACGTTATAACGTATAACGTTATATAGTATTACGTTATAACGTATAACGTTATATAGTATTACGTTATAACGTATAACGTTATGTAGTATTACGCAATAACGTATAACGTTATATAGTATTACGTTATAACGTATAACGATATATAGTATTACGTTATAACGTATAACGTTATATAGTATTACGTTATAACGTATAACGTTATATAGTATTACGTTATAACATATAACGTTATATAGTATTACGTTATAACGTATAACGTTATATAGTATTACGTCGTAACGTATAACGTTATATAGTATCACCATGTAACGTATAACGTTATATAGTATTACGTTATAACGTATAACGTTATATAGTATTACGTTATAACGTATAACGTTATATAGTATTACGTTATAACGTATAACGTTATATAGTATTACGTTGTAACGTATAACGTTATATAGTATCACCATGTAACGTATAACGTTATATAGTATTACGTTATAACGTATAACGTTATATAGTATTACGTTATAACGTATAACGTTATATAGTATTACGTTATAACGTATAACATTATATAGTATTACGTTATAACGTATAACGTTATATAGTATTACGTTATGACGTATAACGTTATATGGTATTACCATATAACGTATAGCGTTATATAGTATTACGTTATAACGTTATATAGTATCACCATGTAACGTATAACGTTATATAGTATTACGTTACAACGTATAACGTTATATAGTATTACGTTTGTACGTATAACGTTATATAGTATTACCATATAACGTATACCGTTATATAGTATTACCTTATAACGTATAACGTTATATAGTATTACGTTATAACGTATAACGTTATATAGTATTACGTTATGACGTATAACGTTATATAGTATTACGTTATATAGTATTACGTTATGACGTATAACGTTATATAGTATTACGTTATAACGTTATATAGTATCACCATATAACGTATAACGTTATATAGTATTACGTTATAACGTATAACGTTATATAGTATTACGTTATAACGTATAACGTTATATAGTATTACGTTATAACGTATAACGTTATATAGTATCACCATATAACGTATATCGTTATATAGTATTACCTTATAACGTATAACGTTATATAGTATTACGTTATAACGTATAACGTTATATAGTATAACGTTATAACGTATAACGTTATATAGTATTACGTTATAACGTATAACGTTATATAGTATTACGTTATAACGTATAACCTTATATAGTATTACGTTATAACGTATAACATTATATAGTATTACGTTATAACGTTATATAGTATCACCATATAACGTATAACGTTATATAGTTTTACGTTATAACGTATAACGTTATATAGTATTACGTTATAACGTATAACGTTATATAGTATTAAGTTATAACGTATAACGTTATATAGTATTACGTTATAACGTATAACATTATATAGTATTACGTTATAAAGTATAACGTTATATAGTATCACCATGTAACGTATAACGTTATATAGTATTACGTTATAACGTATAACGATATATAGTATTACGTTATAACGTATAACGTTATATAGTATTACGTTATGACGTATAACGTTATATAGTATTACGTTATACCGTATAACGTTATATAGTATTACGTTATAACGTATAACGTTATATAGTATTACGTTATAACGTTGTATAGTTTCACCATATAACGTATAACGTTATATAGTATTACGTTATAACGTATAACGTTATAACGTATAACGTTATATAGTATTACGTTATAACGTATAACGTTATATAGTATTACGTTATAACGTATAACGTTATATAGTATTACGTTCTAACGTATAACCTTATATAGTATTACGTTATAACGTATAACATTATATAGTATTACGTTATAACGTTATATAGTATCACCATATAACGTATAACGTTATATAGTATTACGTTATAACGTTGTATAGTATCACCATATAACGTATAACGTTATATAGTATTACGTTATAACGTATGACGTTATGTAGTATTACGTTATAACGTATAACGTTATATAGTATTACGTTATAACGTATAACGTTATATAGTATTACGTTATAACGTATAACGTTATATAGTATTACGGTATAACGTATAACGTTATATAGTATTACGTTATAACGTATAACGTTATATAGTATTACGGTATAACGTATAACGTTATATAGTATTACGTTATAACGTATAACGATATATAGTATTACGTTATAACGTATAACGTTATATAGTATTACGTTATAACGTATAACGTTATATAGTATTACGTTTTAACGTATAACGTTATATAGTATTACGTTATAACGTATAACGTTATATAGTATTACGTTGTAACGTATAACGTTATGTAGTATTACGTTATAACGTATAACGTTAGATAGTATTACGTTATAACGTATAACGTTATATAGTATTACGTTATAACGTATAACATTATATAGTATTACGTTATAACGTTATATATTATCACCATATAACGTATAACGTTATATAGTATTACGTTATAACGTATAGCGTTATATAGTATTACGTTATAACGTATAACGTTATATAGTATTACGTTATAACGTATAACGTTATATAGTATTACGTTATAACGTATAACGATATATAGTATTACGTTATAACGTATAACGTTATATAGTATTACGTTATAACGTATAACGTTATATAGTATTACGTTATAACGTATAACATTATATAGTATCACCATGTAACGTATAACGTTATATAGTATTACGTTATAACGTATAACGTTATATAGTATTACGTTATAACGTATAACGTTATATAGTATTAAGTTATAACGTATAACGTTATATAGTATTACGTTATAACGTTATATAGTATCACCATATAACGTATAACGTTATATAGTATTACGTTATAACGTATAACGTTATATAGTATTACGTTATAACGTATAACGTTATATAGTATTACCATATAACGTATACCGTTATATAGTATTACCTTATAACGTATAACGTTATATAGTATTACGTTATAACGTATAACGTTATATAGTATTACGTTATGACGTATAACGTTATATAGTATTACGTTATAACGTTATATAGTATCACCATATAACGTATAACGTTATATAGTATTACGTTATAACGTATAACGTTATATAGTATTACGTTATAACGTATAACGTTATATAGTATTACGTTATAACGTTGTATATTTTCACCATATAACGTATAACGTTATATAGTATTACGTTATAACGTATAACGTTATAACGTATAACGTTATATAGTATAACGTTATAACGTATAACGTTATATAGTATTACGTTATAACGTATAACGTTATATAGTATTACGTTATAACGTATAACCTTATATAGTATTACGTTATAACGTATAACGTTATATAGTATTACGTTATAACGTATAACGTTATGTAGTATTACGTTATAACGTATAACGTTATATAGTATTACGTTATAACGTATAACGTTATATAGTATTACGTTATAACGTATAACATTATATAGTATTACGTTATAACGTATAACGTTATATAGTATTACGTTATAACGTATAACGTTATGTAGTATTACGTTATAACGTATAACGTTAGATAGTATTACGTTATAACGTATAACGTTATATAGTATTACGTTATAACGTATAACATTATATAGTATTACGTTATAACGTTATATATTATCACCATATAACGTATAACGTTATATAGTATTACGTTATAACGTATAGCGTTATATAGTATTACGTTATAACGTATAACGTTATATAGTATTACGTTATAACGTATAACGTTATATAGTATTACGTTATAACGTATAACGATATATAGTATTACGTTATAACGTATAACGTTATATAGTATTACGTTATAACGTATAACGTTATATAGTATTACGTTATAACGTATAACATTATATAGTATCACCATGTAACGTATAACGTTATATAGTATTACGTTATAACGTATAACGTTATATAGTATTACGTTATAACGTATAACGTTATATAGTATTAAGTTATAACGTATAACGTTATATAGTATTACGTTATAACGTTATATAGTATCACCATATAACGTATAACGTTATATAGTATTACGTTATAACGTATAACGTTATATAGTATTACGTTATAACGTATAACGTTATATAGTATTACCATATAACGTATACCGTTATATAGTATTACCTTATAACGTATAACGTTATATAGTATTACGTTATAACGTATAACGTTATATAGTATTACGTTATGACGTATAACGTTATATAGTATTACGTTATAACGTTATATAGTATCACCATATAACGTATAACGTTATATAGTATTACGTTATAACGTATAACGTTATATAGTATTACGTTATAACGTATAACGTTATATAGTATTACGTTATAACGTATAACGTTATATAGTATTACGTTATAACGTATAACGTTATATAGTATTACGTTATAACGTATAACGTTATATAGTATTACGTTATAACGTATAACGTTATATAGTATTACGTTGTAACGTATAACGTTATATAGTATCACCATGTAACGTATAACGTTATATAGTATTACGTTATAACGTATAACGTTATATAGTATTACGTTATAACGTATAACGTTATATAGTATTACGTTATAACGTATAACGTTATATAGTATTAAGTTATAACGTATAACGTTATATAGTATTACGTTATAACGTATAACATTATATAGTATTACGTTATAAAGTATAACGTTATATAGTATCACCATGTAACGTATAACGTTATATAGTATTACGTTATAACGTATAACGTTATATAGTATTACGTTATAACGTATAACGTTATATAGTATTACGTTATAACGTATAACGTTATGTAGTATTACGTTATAACGTATAACGTTATATAGTATTACGTTGTAACGTATAACGTTATATAGTATCACCATGTAACGTATAACGTTATATAGTATTACGTTATACGTATAACGTTATATAGTATTACGTTATAACGTATAACGTTATATAGTATTACGTTATAACGTATAACGTTATATAGTATTACGTTATAACGTATAACGTTATATAGTATTAAGTTATAACGTATAACGTTATATAGTATTACGTTATAACGTATAACATTATATAGTATTACGTTATAAAGTATAACGTTATATAGTATCACCATATAACGTATAACGTTATATAGTATTACGTTATAAAGTATAACGTTATATAGTATCACCATATAACGTATAACGTTATATAGTATTACGTTATAACGTATAACGTTATATAGTATTACGTTATAACGTATAACGTTATATAGTATTACGTTATAACGTATAACGTTATATAGTATTACGTTATAACGTATAACGTTATATAGTATTACGTATAACGTATAACGTTATATAGTATTACGTTATAACGTATAACGTTATATAGTATTACGTTATAACGTATAACGTTATATAGTATTACGTTATAACGTATAACGTTATATAGTATTACGTTATAACGTATAACGTTATATAGTATTACGTTATAACGTATAACGTTATATAGTATCACCATATAACGTATATCGTTATATAGTATTACCTTATAACGTATAACGTTATATAGTATTACGTTATAACGTATAACGTTATATAGTATAACGTTATAGCGTATAACGTTATATAGTATTACGTTATAACGTATAACGTTATATAGTATTACGTTATAACGTATAACCTTATATAGTATTACGTTATAACGTATAACATTATATAGTATTACGTTATAACGTTATATAGTATCACCATATAACGTATAACGTTATATAGTATTACGTTATAACGTATAACGTTATATAGTATTACGTTATAACGTATAACGTTATATAGTATTAAGTTATAACGTATAACGTTATATAGTATTACGTTATAACGTAACAGTATATAGTATTACGTTATAAAGTATAACGTTATATAGTATCACCAGTACGTATAACGTATATAGTATTACGTTATAACGTATAACGTTATATAGTATTACGTTATAACGTATAACGTTATATAGTATTACGTTATAACGTATAACGTTATGTAGTATTACGCATATAACGTATACGTTATATAGTATTACGTTATAACGTATAACGATATATAGTATTACGTTATAACGTATAACGTTATATAGTATTACGTTATAACGTATACGTTATATAGTATTACGTTATAACGTATAACGTTATATAGTATTACGTTATAACGTATAACGTTATATAGTATTACGTTATAACGTATAACGTTATGTAGTATTACGTTATAACGTATAACGTTATATAGTATTACGTTGTAACGTATAACGTTATATAGTATCACCATGTAACGTATAACGTTATATGTACGTACGTTACGTTATAAACGTATAACGTTATATAGTATTACGTTATAACGTATAACGTTATATAGTATTACGTTATAACGTATAACGTTATATAGTATTACGTTATAACGTATAACGTTATATAGTAATACGTATAACGTTATAGTATTACCATATAACGTATACCGTTATATAGTATTACCTTATAACGTATAACGTTATATAGTATTACGTTATAACGTATAACGTTATATAGTATTACGTTATGACGTATAACGTTATATAGTATTACGTTATAACGTTATATAGTATCACCATATAACGTATAACGTTATATAGTATTACGTTATAACGTATAACGTTATATAGTATTACGTTATAACGTATAACGTTATATAGTATTACGTTATAACGTATAACGTTATATAGTATTACGTTATAACGTATAACGTTATATAGTATTACGTTTATAACGTATAACGTTATATAACGTTATATAGTATTACGTTATAACGTATAACGTTA
Source organism: Bombus flavifrons (assembly GCF_040668555.2). NCBI lineage: Eukaryota > Metazoa > Arthropoda > Insecta > Hymenoptera > Apidae > Bombus > Bombus flavifrons. The sequence goes on from NW_027185029.1 coordinate 29,548, forward strand.
TATAGTATTACGTTGTAACGTATAACGTTATATAGTATCACCATGTAACGTATAACGTTATATAGTATTACGTTATAACGTATAACGTTATATAGTATTACGTTATAACGTATAACGTTATATAGTATTACGTTATAACGTATAACGTTATATAGTATTAAGTTATAACGTATAACGTTATATAGTATTACGTTATAACGTATAACATTATATAGTATTACGTTATAAAGTATAACGTTATATAGTATCACCATGTAACGTATAACGTTATATAGTATTACGTTATAACGTATAACGTTATATAGTATTACGTTATAACGTATAACGTTATATAGTATTACGTTATAACGTATAACGTTATGTAGTATTACGTTATAACGTATAACGTTATATAGTATTACGTTGTAACGTATAACGTTATATAGTATCACCATGTAACGTATAACGTTATATAGTATTACGTTATAACGTATAACGTTATATAGTATTACGTTATAACGTATAACGTTATATAGTATTACGTTATAACGTATAACGTTATATAGTATTACGTTATAACGTATAACGTTATATAGTATTAAGTTATAACGTATAACGTTATATAGTATTACGTTATAACGTATAACATTATATAGTATTACGTTATAAAGTATAACGTTATATAGTATCACCATATAACGTATAACGTTATATAGTATTACGTTATAACGTATAACGTTATATAGTATTACGTTATAACGTATAACGTTATATAGTATTACGTTATAACGTATAACGTTATATAGTATTACGTTATAACGTATAACGTTATATAGTATTACGTTATAACGTATAACGTTATATAGTATTACGTTATAACGTATAACGTTATATAGTATTACGTTATAACGTATAACGTTATATAGTATTACGTTATAACGTATAACGTTATATAGTATTACGTTATAACGTATAACGTTATATAGTATTACGTTATAACGTATAACGTTATATAGTATCACCATATAACGTATATCGTTATATAGTATTACCTTATAACGTATAACGTTATATAGTATTACGTTATAACGTATAACGTTATATAGTATAACGTTATAACGTATAACGTTATATAGTATTACGTTATAACGTATAACGTTATATAGTATTACGTTATAACGTATAACCTTATATAGTATTACGTTATAACGTATAACATTATATAGTATTACGTTATAACGTTATATAGTATCACCATATAACGTATAACGTTATATAGTATTACGTTATAACGTATAACGTTATATAGTATTACGTTATAACGTATAACGTTATATAGTATTAAGTTATAACGTATAACGTTATATAGTATTACGTTATAACGTATAACATTATATAGTATTACGTTATAAAGTATAACGTTATATAGTATCACCATGTAACGTATAACGTTATATAGTATTACGTTATAACGTATAACGTTATATAGTATTACGTTATAACGTATAACGTTATATAGTATTACGTTATAACGTATAACGATATATAGTATTACGTTATAACGTATAACGTTATATAGTATTACGTTATAACGTATAACGTTATATAGTATTACGTTATAACATATAACGTTATATAGTATTACGTTATAACGTATAACGTTATATAGTATTACGTTGTAACGTATAACGTTATATAGTATCACCATGTAACGTATAACGTTATATAGTATTACGTTATAACGTATAACGTTATATAGTATTACGTTATAACGTATAACGTTATATAGTATTACGTTATAACGTATAACGTTATATAGTATTACGTTGTAACGTATAACGTTATATAGTATCACCATGTAACGTATAACGTTATATAGTATTACGTTATAACGTATAACGTTATATAGTATTACGTTATAACGTATAACGTTATATAGTATTACGTTATAACGTATAACATTATATAGTATTACGTTATAACGTATAACGTTATATAGTATTACGTTATAACGTATAACGTTATATAGTATTAAGTTATAACGTATAACGTTATATAGTATTACGTTATAACGTTATATAGTATCACCATATAACGTATAACGTTATATAGTATTACGTTATAACGTATAACGTTATATAGTATTACGTTATAACGTATAACGTTATATAGTATTACCATATAACGTATACCGTTATATAGTATTACCTTATAACGTATAACGTTATATAGTATTACGTTATAACGTATAACGTTATATAGTATAACGTTATAACGTATAACGTTATATAGTATTACGTTATAACGTATAACGTTATATAGTATTACGTTATAACGTATAACCTTATATAGTATTACGTTATAACGTATAACATTATATAGTATTACGTTATAACGTTATATAGTATCACCATATAACGTATAACGTTATATAGTATTACGTTATAACATATAACGTTATATAGTATTACGTTATAACGTATAACGTTATATAGTATTAAGTTATAACGTATAACGTTATATAGTATTACGTTATAACGTATAACATTATATAGTATTACGTTATAAAGTATAACGTTATATAGTATCACCATGTAACGTATAACGTTATATAGTATTACGTTATAACGTATAACGATATATAGTATTACGTTATAACGTATAACGTTATATAGTATTACGTTATGACGTATAACGTTATATAGTATTACGTTATACCGTATAACGTTATATAGTATTACGTTATAACGTATAACGTTATATAGTATTACGTTATAACGTTGTATAGTTTCACCATATAACGTATAACGTTATATAGTATTACGTTATAACGTATAACGTTATAACGTATAACGTTATATAGTATTACGTTATAACGTATAACGTTATATAGTATTACGTTATAACGTATAACGTTATATAGTATTACGTTATAACGTATAACCTTATATAGTATTACGTTATAACGTATAACATTATATAGTATTACGTTATAACGTTATATAGTATCACCATATAACGTATAACGTTATATAGTATTACGTTATAACGTTGTATAGTATCACCATATAACGTATAACGTTATATAGTATTACGTTATAACGTATGACGTTATGTAGTATTACGTTATAACGTATAACGTTATATAGTATTACGTTATAACGTATAACGTTATATAGTATTACGTTATAACGTATAACGTTATATAGTATTACGGTATAACGTATAACGTTATATAGTATTACGTTATAACGTATAACGTTATATAGTATTACGGTATAACGTATAACGTTATATAGTATTACGTTATAACGTATAACGATATATAGTATTACGTTATAACGTATAACGTTATATAGTATTACGTTATAACGTATAACGTTATATAGTATTACGTTTTAACGTATAACGTTATATAGTATTACGTTATAACGTATAACGTTATATAGTATTACGTTGTAACGTATAACGTTATATAGTATCACCATGTAACGTATAACGTTATGTAGTATTACGTTATAACGTATAACGTTATATAGTATTACGTTATAACGTATAACGTTATATAGTATTACGTTATAACGTATAACATTATATAGTATTACGTTATAACGTATAACGTTATATAGTATTACGTTATAACGTATAACGTTATGTAGTATTACGTTATAACGTATAACGTTAGATAGTATTACGTTATAACGTATAACGTTATATAGTATTACGTTATAACGTATAACATTATATAGTATTACGTTATAACGTTATATATTATCACCATATAACGTATAACGTTATATAGTATTACGTTATAACGTATAGCGTTATATAGTATTACGTTATAACGTATAACGTTATATAGTATTACGTTATAACGTATAACGTTATATAGTATTACGTTATAACGTATAACGATATATAGTATTACGTTATAACGTATAACGTTATATAGTATTACGTTATAACGTATAACGTTATATAGTATTACGTTATAACGTATAACATTATATAGTATCACCATGTAACGTATAACGTTATATAGTATTACGTTATAACGTATAACGTTATATAGTATTACGTTATAACGTATAACGTTATATAGTATTACGTTATGACGTATAACGTTATATAGTATTACGTTATAACGTTATATAGTATCACCATATAACGTATACCGTTATATAGTATTACCTTATAACGTATAACGTTATATAGTATTACGTTATAACGTATAACGTTATATAGTATTACGTTATGACGTATAACGTTATATAGTATTACGTTATAACGTTATATAGTATCACCATATAACGTATAACGTTATATAGTATTACGTTATAACGTATAACGTTATATAGTATTACGTTATAACGTATAACGTTATATAGTATTACGTTATAACGTATAACGTTATATAGTATTACGTTATAACGTATAACGTTATATAGTATTACGTTATAACGTATAACGTTATATAGTATTACGTTATAACGTATAACGTTATATAGTATTACGTTGTAACGTATAACGTTATATAGTATCACCATGTAACGTATAACGTTATATAGTATTACGTTATAACGTATAACGTTATATAGTATTACGTTATAACGTATAACGTTATATAGTATTACGTTATAACGTATAACATTATATAGTATTACGTTATAACGTATAACGTTATATAGTATTACGTTATAACGTATAACGTTATGTAGTATTACGTTATAACGTATAACGTTATATAGTATTACGTTATAACGTATAACGTTATATAGTATTACGTTATAACGTATAACATTATATAGTATTACGTTATAACGTTATATAGTATCACCATATAACGTATACCGTTATATAGTATTACGTTATAACGTATAACGTTATATAGTATTACGTTATAACGTATAACATTATATAGTATTACGTTATAACGTTATATAGTATTACGTTATAACGTATAACGTTATATAGTATTACGTTATAACGTATAACATTATATAGTATTACGTTATAACGTATAACGTTATATAGTATTACGTTATAACGTATAACGTTATGTAGTATTACGTTATAACGTATAACGTTATATAGTATTACGTTATAACGTATAACGTTATATAGTATTACGTTATAACGTATAACGTTATATAGTATTACGTTATAACGTATAACATTATATAGTATTACGTTATAACGTATAACGATATATAGTATTACGTTATAACGTATAACGTTATATAGTATTACGTTATAACGTATAACGTTATATAGTATTACGTTATAACGTATAACGTTCTATAGTATTACGTTATAACGTATAACGTTATATAGTATTACGTTGTAACGTATAACGTTATATAGTATCACCATGTAACGTATAACGTTATATAGTATTACGTTATAACGTATAACGTTATATAGTATTACGTTATAACGTATAACGTTATATAGTATTACGTTATAACGTATAACATTATATAGTATTACGTTATAACGTATAACGTTATATAGTATTACGTTATAACGTATAACGTTATGTAGTATTACGTTATAACGTATAACGTTATATAGTATTACGTTATAACGTTATATAGTATCACCATATAACGTATAACGTTATATAGTATTACGTTATAACGTATAACGTTATATAGTATTACGTTATAACGTATAACGTTATATAGTATTACCATATAACGTATACCGTTATATAGTATTACCTTATAACGTATAACGTTATATAGTATTACGTTATAACGTATAACGTTATATAGTATTACGTTATGACGTATAACGTTATATAGTATTACGTTATAACGTTATATAGTATCACCATATAACGTATACCGTTATATAGTATTACGTTATAACGTATAACGTTATATAGTATTACGTTATAACGTATAACATTATATAGTATTACGTTATAACGTATAACGTTATATAGTATTACGTTATAACGTATAACGTTATGTAGTATTACGTTATAACGTATAACGTTAGATAGTATTACGTTATAACGTATAACGTTAGATAGTATTACGTTATAACGTATAACGTTATATAGTATTACGTTATAACGTATAACATTATATAGTATTACGTTATAACGTTATATATTATCACCATATAACGTATAACGTTATATAGTATTACGTTATAACGTATAGCGTTATATAGTATTACGTTATAACGTATAACGTTATATAGTATTACGTTATAACGTATAACGTTATATAGTATTACGTTATAACGTATAACGATATATAGTATTACGTTATAACGTATAACGTTATATAGTATTACGTTATAACGTATAACGTTATATAGTATTACGTTATAACGTATAACATTATATAGTATCACCATGTAACGTATAACGTTATATAGTATTACGTTATAACGTATAACGTTATATAGTATTACGTTATAACGTATAACGTTATATAGTATTAAGTTATAACGTATAACGTTATATAGTATTACGTTATAACGTTATATAGTATCACCATATAACGTATAACGTTATATAGTATTACGTTATAACGTATAACGTTATATAGTATTACGTTATAACGTATAACGTTATATAGTATTACCATATAACGTATACCGTTATATAGTATTACCTTATAACGTATAACGTTATATAGTATTACGTTATAACGTATAACGTTATATAGTATTACGTTATGACGTATAACGTTATATAGTATTACGTTATAACGTTATATAGTATCACCATATAACGTATAACGTTATATAGTATTACGTTATAACGTATAACGTTATATAGTATTACGTTATAACGTATAACGTTATATAGTATTACGTTATAACGTATAACGTTATATAGTATTACGTTATAACGTATAACGTTATATAGTATTACGTTATAACGTATAACGTTATATAGTATTACGTTATAACGTATAACGTTATATAGTATTACGTTGTAACGTATAACGTTATATAGTATCACCATGTAACGTATAACGTTATATAGTATTACGTTATAACGTATAACGTTATATAGTATTACGTTATAACGTATAACGTTATATAGTATTACGTTATAACGTATAACATTATATAGTATTACGTTATAACGTATAACGTTATATAGTATTACGTTATAACGTATAACGTTATGTAGTATTACGTTATAACGTATAACGTTATATAGTATTACGTTATAACGTATAACGTTATATAGTATTACGTTATAACGTATAACATTATATAGTATTACGTTATAACGTTATATAGTATCACCATATAACGTATAACGTTATATAGTATTACGTTATAACGTATAACGTTATATAGTATTACGTTATAACGTATAACGTTATATAGTATTACGTTATAACGTATAACGTTATATAGTATTACGTTATAACGTATAACGATATATAGTATTACGTTATAACGTATAACGTTATATAGTATTACGTTATAACGTATAACGTTATATAGTATTACGTTATAACGTATAACGTTCTATAGTATTACGTTATAACGTATAACGTTATATAGTATTACGTTGTAACGTATAACGTTATATAGTATCACCATGTAACGTATAACGTTATATAGTATTACGTTATAACGTATAACGTTATATAGTATTACGTTATAACGTATAACGTTATATAGTATTACGTTATAACGTATAACATTATATAGTATTACGTTATAACGTATAACGTTATATAGTATTACGTTATAACGTATAACGTTATGTAGTATTACGTTATAACGTATAACGTTATATAGTATTACGTTATAACGTATAACGTTATATAGTATTACGTTATAACGTATAACATTATATAGTATTACGTTATAACGTTATATAGTATCACCATATAACGTATAACGTTATATAGTATTACGTTATAACGTATAACGTTATATAGTATTACGTTATAACGTATAACGTTATATAGTATTAAGTTATAACGTATAACGTTATATAGTATTACGTTATAACGTTATATAGTATCACCATATAACGTATAACGTTATATAGTATTACGTTATAACGTATAACGTTATATAGTATTACGTTATAACGTATAACGTTATATAGTATTACCATATAACGTATACCGTTATATAGTATTACCTTATAACGTATAACGTTATATAGTATTACGTTATAACGTATAACGTTATATAGTATTACGTTATGACGTATAACGTTATATAGTATTACGTTATAACGTTATATAGTATCACCATATAACGTATAACGTTATATAGTATTACGTTATAACGTATAACGTTATATAGTATTACGTTATAACGTATAACGTTATATAGTATTACGTTATAACGTATAACGTTATATAGTATTACGTTATAACGTATAACGTTATATAGTATTACGTTATAACGTATAACGTTATATAGTATCACCATATAACGTATATCGTTATATAGTATTACCTTATAACGTATAACGTTATATAGTATTACGTTATAACGTATAACGTTATATAGTATAACGTTATAACGTATAACGTTATATAGTATTACGTTATAACGTATAACGTTATATAGTATTACGTTATAACGTATAACCTTATATAGTATTACGTTATAACGTATAACATTATATAGTATTACGTTATAACGTTATATAGTATCACCATATAACGTATAACGTTATATAGTATTACGTTATAACGTATAACGTTATATAGTATTACGTTATAACGTATAACGTTATATAGTATTAAGTTATAAAGTATAACGTTATATAGTATTACGTTATAACGTATAACATTATATAGTATTACGTTATAAAGTATAACGTTATATAGTATCACCATGTAACGTATAACGTTATATAGTATTACGTTATAACGTATAACGTTATATAGTATTACGTTATAACGTATAACGTTATATAGTATTACGTTATAACGTATAACGTTATGTAGTATTACGCAATAACGTATAACGTTATATAGTATTACGTTGTAACGTATAACGTTATATAGTATCACCATGTAACGTATAACGTTATATAGTATTACGTTATAACGTATAACGTTATATAGTATTACGTTATAACGTATAACGTTATATAGTATTACGTTATAACGTATAACGTTATATAGTATTACGTTGTAACGTATAACGTTATATAGTATCACCATGTAACGTATAACGTTATATAGTATTACGTTATAACGTATAACGTTATATAGTATTACGTTATAACGTATAACGTTATATAGTATTACGTTATAACGTATAACATTATATAGTATTACGTTATAACGTATAACGTTATATAGTATTACGTTATGACGTATAACGTTATATGGTATTACCATATAACGTATAGCGTTATATAGTATTACGTTATAACGTTATATAGTATCACCATGTAACGTATAACGTTATATAGTATTACGTTACAACGTATAACGTTATATAGTATTACGTTGTAACGTATAACGTTATATAGTGTTACGTTATAACGTATAACGTTATATAGTATCACCATGTAACGTATAACGTTATATAGTATTACGTTATAACGTATAACGTTATATAGTATTACGTTATAACGTATAACGTCATGTAGTATTACGTTATAACGTATAACGTCATGTAATATTACGTTATAACGTATAACGTTATGTAGTATTACGTTATGACGTATAACGTTATATAGTATTACGTTATAACGTATAACGTTATATAGTATTACGGTATAACGTATAACGTTATATAGTATTACGTTATAACGTTATATAGTATCACCATATAACGTATAACGTTATATAGTATTACGTTATAACGTATAACGTTATATAGTATTACGTTATAACGTATAACGTTATATAGTATTACCATATAACGTATACCGTTATATAGTATTACCTTATAACGTATAACGTTATATAGTATTACGTTATAACGTATAACGTTATATAGTATTACGTTATGACGTATAACGTTATATAGTATTACGTTATATAGTATTACGTTATGACGTATAACGTTATATAGTATTACGTTATAACGTTATATAGTATCACCATATAACGTATAACGTTATATAGTATTACGTTATAACGTATAACGTTATATAGTATTACGTTATAACGTATAACGTTATATAGTATTACGTTATAACGTATAACGTTATATAGTATCACCATATAACGTATATCGTTATATAGTATTACCTTATAACGTATAACGTTATATAGTATTACGTTATAACGTATAACGTTATATAGTATAACGTTATAACGTATAACGTTATATAGTATTACGTTATAACGTATAACGTTATATAGTATTACGTTATAACGTATAACCTTATATAGTATTACGTTATAACGTATAACATTATATAGTATTACGTTATAACGTTATATAGTATCACCATATAACGTATAACGTTATATAGTATTACGTTATAACGTATAACGTTATATAGTATTACGTTATAACGTATAACGTTATATAGTATTAAGTTATAACGTATAACGTTATATAGTATTACGTTATGACGTATAACATTATATAGTATTACGTTATAAAGTATAACGTTATATAGTATCACCATGTAACGTATAACGTTATATAGTATTACGTTATAACGTATAACGTTATATAGTATTACGTTATAACGTATAACGTTATATAGTATTACGTTATAACGTATAACGTTATGTAGTATTACGTTATAACGTATAACGTTATATAGTATTACGTTATAACGTATAACGATATATAGTATTACGTTATAACGTATAACGTTATATAGTATTACGTTATAACGTATAACGTTATATAGTATTACGTTATAACGTATAACGTTATATAGTATTACGTTATGACGTATAACGTTATATAGTATTACGTTATATAGTATTACGTTATGACGTATAACGTTATATAGTATTACGTTATAACGTTATATAGTATCACCATATAACGTATAACGTTATATAGTATTACGTTATAACGTATAACGTTATATAGTATTACGTTATAACGTATAACGTTATATAGTATTAAGTTATAACGTATAACGTTATATAGTATTACGTTATAACGTATAACATTATATAGTATTACGTTATAAAGTATAACGTTATATAGTATCACATGTAACGTATAACGTTATATAGTATTACGTTATAACGTATAACGTTATATAGTATTACGTTATAACGTATAACGTTATATAGTATTACGTTATAACGTATAACGTTATATAGTATTACGTTTAACGTATAACGTTATATAGTATTACGTTATAACGTATAACGTTATATAGTATTACGTTATAACGTATAACGTTATATAGTATTACGTTATAACGTTATATAGTATCACCATATAACGTATAACGTTATATAGTATTACGTTATAACGTATAACGTTATATAGTATTACGTTATAACGTATAACGTTATATAGTATTAAGTTATAACGTATAACGTTATATAGTATTACGTTATAACGTTATATAGTATCACCATATAACGTATAACGTTATATAGTATTACGTTATAACGTATAACGTTATATAGTATTACGTTATAACGTATAACGTTATATAGTATTAAGTTATAACGTATAACG
>NW_027185030.1:0-41140 GCF_040668555.2 Bombus flavifrons
TAGTATTACGTTATAACGTATAACGTTATATAGTATTACGTTATAACGTATAACGTTATATAGTATTACGTTATAACGTATAACATTATATAGTATTACGTTATAACGTATAACATTATATAGTATTACGTTATAACGTATAACGTTATATAGTATCACCATGTAACGTATAACGTTATATAGTATCACCATGTAACGTATAACGTTATATAGTATCACCATGTAACGTATAACGTTATATAGTATTACCATATAACGTATAACGTTATATAGTATTACCATATAACGTATAACGTTATATAGTATTACCATATAACGTATAACGTTATATAGTATTACGTTATAACGTATAACGTTATTTAGTATTACCATTTAACGTATAACGTTATGTAGTATTACGTTATAACGTATAACGTTATATAGTATTACGTTACTATAACGTTATAAACGTTATATAGTATTACGTTATAACGTATAACGTTATATAGTATTACCGTATAACGTATAACGTTATATAGTATTACGTTATAACGTATAACGTTATATAGTATTACGTTATAACGTATAACGTTATATAGTATTACGTTATAACGTATAACGTTATTTAGTATTACCATATAACGTATAACGTTATATAGTATTACGTTATAACGTATAACGTTATTTAGTATTACCATATAACGTATAACGTTATGTAGTATTACGCTATAACGTATAACGTTATATAGTATTACGTTATAACGTATAACGTTATATAGTATTACGTTATAACGTATAACGTTATATAGTATTACCATATAACGTATAACGTTATATAGTATTACGTTATAACGTATAACGTTATATAGTATTACGTTATAACGTATAACGTTATATAGTATTACGTTATAACGTATATCGTTATATAGTATTACCATATAACGTATAACGTTATATAGTATTACGTTATAACGTATAACGTTATATAGTATTACGTTATAACGTATAACGTTATATAGTATTACGTTATAACGTATAACGTTATATAGTATTACGTTATAACGTATAACGTTATATAGTATTACGTTATAACGTATAACGTTATATAGTATTACGTTATATCGTATAACGTTATATAGTATTACGTTATAACGTATAACGTTATATAGTATTACGTTATAACGTGTAACGTTATATAGTATTGCGTTATGACGTATAACGTTATATAGTATTACCATATAACGTATATCGTTATATAGCATTACCATATAACGTATAACGTTATATAGTATTACGTTATAACGTATAACGTTATATAGTATTACGTTATAACGTATAACGTTATATAGTATTACGTTATAACGTATAACGTTATATAGTATTACGTTATAACGTATAACGTTATATAGTATTACGTTATAACGTATAACGTTATATAGTATTACGTTATAACGTATAACGTTATATAGTATTACGTTATAACGTATAACGTTATATAGTATTACGTTATAACGTATAACGTTATATAGTATTACGTTATAACGTATAACGTTATATAGTATTACGTTATAACGTATAACGTTATATAGTATTACGTTATAACGTATAACGTTATATAGTATTACGTTATAACGTATAACGTTATATAGTATTACGTTATAACGTATAACGTTATATAGTATTGCGTTATGACGTATAACGTTATATAGTATTACCATATAACGTATAACGTTATATAGTATTACGTTATAACGTTATATAGTATCACCATATAACGTATAACGTTATATAGTATTACGTTATATCGTATAACGTTATATAGTATTACGTTATAACGTATTACGTTATATAGTATTACGTTATAACGTATAACGTTATATAATATTACGTTATAACGTATAACGTTATATAGTATTACGTTATAACGTATAACGTTATTTAGTATTACCATATAACGTATAACGTTATGTAGTATTACGTTATAACGTATAACGTTATATAGTATTACGTTATAACGTATAACGTTATATAGTATTACGTTATAACGTATAACGTTATATAGTATTGCGTTATGACGTATAACGTTATATAGTATTACCATATAACGTATAACGTTATATAGTATTACGTTATAACGTTATATAGTATCACCATATAACGTATAACGTTATATAGTATTACGTTATATCGTATAACGTTATATAGTATTACGTTATAACGTATTACGTTATATAGTATTACGTTATAACGTATAACGTTATATAATATTACGTTATAACGTATAACGTTATATAGTATTACGTTATAACGTATAACGTTATTTAGTATTACCATATAACGTATAACGTTATGTAGTATTACGTTATAACGTATAACGTTATATAGTATTACGTTATAACGTATAACGTAATATAGTATTACCATATCACGTATAACGTTATATAGTATTACGGTATAACGTATAACGTTATATACTATTACGTTATAACGTTATATAGTATCACCATGTAACGAATAACGTTATATAGTATTACGTTATAACGTATAACGTTATATAGTATTACGTTATAACGTATAACATTATATAGTATTACGTTATAACGTATAACATTATATAGTATTACGTTATAACGTATAACGTTATATAGTATCACCATGTAACGTATAACGTTATATAGTATCACCATGTAACGTATAACGTTATATAGTATCACCATGTAACGTATAACGTTATATAGTATTACCATATAACGTATAACGTTATATAGTATTACCATATAACGTATAACGTTATATAGTATTACGTTATAACGTATAACGTTATTTAGTATTACCATTTAACGTATAACGTTATGTAGTATTACGTTATAACGTATAACATTATATAGTATTACGTTATAACGTATAACGTTATATAGTATTACGCTATAACGTATAACGTTATATAGTATTACGTTATAACGTATAACGTTATATAGTATTACGTTATAACGTATAACGTTATATAGTATTACCATATAACGTATAACGTTATATAGTATTACGTTATAACGTATAACGTTATATAGTATTACGTTATAACGTATAATGTTATATAGTATTACGTTATAACGTATAACGTTATATAGTATTACGTTATAACGTATAACATTATATAGTATTACGTTATAACGTATAACATTATATAGTATTACGTTATAACGTATAACGTTATATAGTATCACCATGTAACGTATAACGTTATATAGTATCACCATGTAACGTATAACGTTATATAGTATCACCATGTAACGTATAACGTTATATAGTATTACCATATAACGTATAACGTTATATAGTATTACCATATAACGTATAACGTTATATAGTATTACGTTATAACGTATAACGTTATTTAGTATTACCATTTAACGTATAACGTTATGTAGTATTACGTTATAACGTATAACGTTATATAGTATTACGTTATAACGTATAACGTTATATAGTATTACGTTATAACGTATAACGTTATGTAGTATTACGTTATAACGTATAACGTTATATAGTATTACGTTATAACGTATAACGTTATATAGTATTACGTTATAACGTATAACGTTATATAGTATTACCGTATAACGTATAACGTTATATAGTATTACGTTATAACGTATAACGTTATATAGTATTACGTTATAACGTATAACGTTATATAGTATTACGTTATAACGTATAACGTTATTTAGTATTACCATATAACGTATAACGTTATATAGTATTACGTTATAACGTATAACGTTATTTAGTATTACCATATAACGTATAACGTTATGTAGTATTACGCTATAACGTATAACGTTATATAGTATTACGTTATAACGTATAACGTTATATAGTATTACGTTATAACGTATAACGTTATATAGTATTACCATATAACGTATAACGTTATATAGTATTACGTTATAACGTATAACGTTATATAGTATTACGTTATAACGTATAATGTTATATAGTATTACGTTATAACGTATAACGTTATATAGTATTACGTTATAACGTATAACGTTATATAGTATTACGTTATAACGTATAACGTTATATAGTATTACGTTATAACGTATAACGTTATATAGTATTACGTTATAACGTATAACGTTATATAGTATTACGTTATAACGTATAACGTTATATAGTATTGCGTTATGACGTATAACGTTATGTAGTATTACGTTATAACGTATAACGTTATATAGTATTACGTTATAACGTATAACGTTATATAGTATTACCATATCACGTATAACGTTATATAGTATTACGGTATAACGTATAACGTTATATACTATTACGTTATAACGTTATATAGTATCACCATGTAACGAATAACGTTATATAGTATTACGTTATAACGTATAACGTTATATAGTATTACGTTATAACGTATAACGTTATTTAGTATTACCATATAACGTATAACGTTATGTAGTATTACGTTATAACGTATAACGTTATATAGTATTACGTTATAACGTATAACGTTATATAGTATTACCATATCACGTATAACGTTATATAGTATTACGGTATAACGTATAACGTTATATACTATTACGTTATAACGTTATATAGTATCACCATGTAACGAATAACGTTATATAGTATTACGTTATAACGTATAACATATAACGTTATATAGTTTTACGTTATAACGTATAACGTTATATAGTATTACGTTATAACGTATAACGTTATATAGTATTACGTTATAACGTATAACGTTATTTAGTATTACCATATAACGTATAACGTTATGTAGTATTACGTTATAACATATAACGTTATATAGTATTACGTTATAACGTATAACGTTATATAGCATTACGTTATAACGTATAACGTTATATAGTATTACCATATAACGTATAACGTTATATAGTATTACGTTATAACGTATAACGTTATATAGTATTACGTTATAACGTATAACGTTATATAGTATTACGTTATAACGTATAACGTTATATAGTATTACGTTATGACGTATAACGTTATATAGTATTACCATATAACGTATAACGTTATATAGTATTACGTTATAACGTTATATAGTATCACCATATAACGTATAACGTTATATAGTATTACGTTATATCGTATAACGTTATATAGTATTACGTTATAACGTATTACGTTATATAGTATTACGTTATAACGTATAACGTTATATAGTATTACGTTATAACGTATAACGTTATATAGTATTACGTTATAACGTATAACATTATATAGTATTACGTTATAACGTATAACATTATATAGTATTACGTTATAACGTATAACGTTATATAGTATCACCATGTAACGTATAACGTTATATAGTATCACCATGTAACGTATAACGTTATATAGTATCACCATGTAACGTATAACGTTATATAGTATTACCATATAACGTATAACGTTATATAGTATTACCATATAACGTATAACGTTATATAGTATTACCATATAACGTATAACGTTATATAGTATTACGTTATAACGTATAACGTTATTTAGTATTACCATTTAACGTATAACGTTATGTAGTATTACGTTATAACGTATAACGTTATATAGTATTACGTTATAACGTATAACGTTATATAGTATTACGTTATAACGTATAACGTTATATAGTATTACCGTATAACGTATAACGTTATATAGTATTACGTTATAACGTATAACGTTATATAGTACTACGTTATAACGTATAACGTTATATAGTATTACGTTATAACGTATAACGTTATTTAGTATTACCATATAACGTATAACGTTATATAGTATTACGTTATAACGTATAACGTTATTTAGTATTACCATATAACGTATAACGTTATGTAGTATTACGCTATAACGTATAACGTTATATAGTATTACGTTATAACGTATAACGTTATATAGTATTACGTTATAACGTATAACGTTATATAGTATTACCATATAACGTATAACGTTATATAGTATTACGTTATAACGTATAACGTTATATAGTATTACGTTATAACGTATAACGTTATATAGTATTACGTTATAACGTATATCGTTATATAGTATTACCATATAACGTATAACGTTATATAGTATTACGTTATAACGTATAACGTTATATAGTATTACGTTATAACGTATAACGTTATATAGTATTACGTTATAACGTATAACGTTATATAGTATTACGTTATAACGTATAACGTTATATAGTATTACGTTATAACGTATAACGTTATATAGTATTACGTTATATCGTATAACGTTATATAGTATTACGTTATAACGTATAACGTTATATAGTATTACGTTATAACGTGTAACGTTATATAGTATTGCGTTATGACGTATAACGTTATATAGTATTACCATATAACGTATATCGTTATATAGCATTACCATATAACGTATAACGTTATATAGTATTACGTTATAACGTATAACGTTATATAGTATTACGTTATAACGTATAACGTTATATAGTATTACGTTATAACGTATAACGTTATATAGTATTACGTTATAACGTATAACGTTATATAGTATTACGTTATAACGTATAACGTTATATAGTATTACGTTATAACGTATAACGTTATATAGTATTACGTTATAACGTATAACGTTATATAGTATTACGTTATAACGTATAACGTTATATAGTATTACGTTATAACGTATAACGTTATATAGTATTACGTTATAACGTATAACGTTATATAGTATTACGTTATAACGTATAACGTTATATAGTATTACGTTATAACGTATAACGTTATATAGTATTACGTTATAACGTATAACGTTATATAGTATTGCGTTATGACGTATAACGTTATATAGTATTACCATATAACGTATAACGTTATATAGTATTACGTTATAACGTTATATAGTATCACCATATAACGTATAACGTTATATAGTATTACGTTATATCGTATAACGTTATATAGTATTACGTTATAACGTATTACGTTATATAGTATTACGTTATAACGTATAACGTTATATAGTATTACGTTATAACGTATAACGTTATATAGTATTACGTTATAACGTATAACGTTATTTAGTATTACCATATAACGTATAACGTTATGTAGTATTACGTTATAACGTATAACGTTATATAGTATTACGTTATAACGTATAACGTTATATAGTATTACGTTATAACGTATAACGTTATATAGTATTACGTTATAACGTATAACGTTATTTAGTATTACCATATAACGTATAACGTTATGTAGTATTACGTTATAACGTATAACGTTATATAGTATTACGTTATAACGTATAACGTTATATAGTATTACCATATAACGTATAACGTTATATAGTATTACGTTATAACGTTATATAGTATCACCATATAACGTATAACGTTATATAGTATTACGTTATATCGTATAACGTTATATAGTATTACGTTATAACGTATTACGTTATATAGTATTACGTTATAACGTATAACGTTATATAGTATTACGTTATAACGTATAACGTTATATAGTATTACGTTATAACGTATAACATTATATAGTATTACGTTATAACGTATAACATTATATAGTATTACGTTATAACGTATAACGTTATATAGTATCACCATGTAACGTATAACGTTATATAGTATCACCATGTAACGTATAACGTTATATAGTATCACCATGTAACGTATAACGTTATATAGTATCACCATGTAACGTATAACGTTATATAGTATTACCATATAACGTATAACGTTATATAGTATTACGTTATAACGTATAACGTTATTTAGTATTACCATTTAACGTATAACGTTATGTAGTATTACGTTATAACGTATAACGTTATATAGTATTACGTTATAACGTATAACGTTATATAGTATTACGTTATAACGTATAACGTTATATAGTATTACCGTATAACGTATAACGTTATATAGTATTACGTTATAACGTATAACGTTATATAGTATTACGGTATAACGTATAACGTTATATACTGTTACGTTAAAACGTTATATAGTATCACCATGTAACGAATAACGTTATATTGTATTACGTTATAACGTATAACGTTATATAGTATTACCATCTAACGTATAACGTTATATAGTATTACGTTATAACGTATAACGTTATATAGTATTACGTTATAACGTATAACGTTATTTAGTATTACCATATAACGTATAACGTTATGTAGTATTACGTTATAACGTATAACGTTATATAGTATTACCATATCACGTATAACGTTATAAAGTATTACTGTATAACGTATAACGTTATATACTATTACGTTATAACGTTATATAGTATCACCATGTAACGAATAACGTTATATAGTATTACGTTATAACGTATAACGTTATATAGTATTACCATATAACGTATAACGTTATGTAGTATTACGTTATAACGTATAACGTTATATAGTATTACGTTATAACGTATAACGTTATATAGTATTACGTTATAACGTATAACGTTATATAGTATTACGTTATAACGTATAACGTTATATAGTATTACGTTATAACGTATAACGTTATATAGTATTACGTTATAACGTATAACGTTATATCGTATTACGTTATAACGTATAACGTTATATAGTATTACGTTATAACGTATAACGTTATATAGTATTACGTTATAACGTATAACGTTATATAGTATTACGTTATAACGTATAACGTTATATAGTATTACGTTATAACGTATAACGTTATATAGTATTGCGTTATGACGTATAACGTTATATAGTATTACCATATAACGTATAACGTTATATAGTATTACGTTATAACGTTATATAGTATCACCATATAACGTATAACGTTATATAGTATTACGTTATATCGTATAACGTTATATAGTATTACGTTATAACGTATTACGTTATATAGTATTACGTTATAACGTATAACGTTATATAGTATTACGTTATAACGTATAACGTTATATAGTATTACGTTATAACGTATAACATTATATAGTATTACGTTATAACGTATAACATTATATAGTATTACGTTATAACGTATAACGTTATATAGTATCACCATGTAACGTATAACGTTATATAGTATCACCATGTAACGTATAACGTTATATAGTATCACCATGTAACGTATAACGTTATATAGTATTACCATATAACGTATAACGTTATATAGTATTACCATCTAACGTATAACGTTATATAGTATTACGTTATAACGTATAACGTTATATAGTATTACGTTATAACGTATAACGTTATTTAGTATTACCATATAACGTATAACGTTATGTAGTATTACGTTATAACGTATACCGTTATATAGTATTACCATATCACGTATAACGTTATATAGTATTACGGTATAACGTATAACGTTATATACTATTACGTTATAACGTTATATAGTATCACCATGTAACGAATAACGTTATATAGTATTACGTTATAACGTATAACGTTATATAGTATTACGTTATACCGTATAACGTTATTTAGTATTACCATATAACGTATAACGTTATGTAGTATTACGTTATAACGTATAACGTTATATAGTATTACGTTATAACGTATAACGTTATATAGTATTACCATATCACGTATAACGTTATATAGTATTACAGTATAACGTATAACGTTATATACTATTACGTTAAAACGTTATATAGTATCACCATGTAACGAATAACGTTATATTGTATTACGTTATAACGTATAACGTTATATAGTATTACGTTATAACGTATAACGTTATATAGTATTACCATATAACGTATAACGTTATATAGTATTACGTTATAACGTATAACGTTATATAGTATTACGTTATAACGTATAACGTTATATAGTATTACGTTATAACGTATAACGTTATATAGTATTACGTTATGACGTATAACGTTATATAGTATTACCATATAACGTATAACGTTATATAGTATTACGTTATAACGTTATATAGTATCACCATATAACGTATAACGTTATATAGTATTACGTTATATCGTATAACGTTATATAGTATTACGTTATAACGTATTACGTTATATAGTATTACGTTATAACGTATAACGTTATATAGTATTACGTTATAACGTATAACGTTATATAGTATTACGTTATAACGTATAACATTATATAGTATTACGTTATAACGTATAACATTATATAGTATTACGTTATAACGTATAACGTTATATAGTATCACCATGTAACGTATAACGTTATATAGTATCACCATGTAACGTATAACGTTATATAGTATCACCATGTAACGTATAACGTTATATAGTATTACCGTATAACGTATAACGTTATATAGTATTACCATATAACGTACAACGTTATATAGTATTACGTTATAACGTATAACGTTATTTAGTATTACCATATAACGTATAACGTTATGTAGTATTACGTTATAACGTATAACGTTATATAGTATTACGTTATAACGTATAACGTTATATAGTATTACGTTATAACGTATAACGTTATATAGTATTACCGTATAACGTATAACGTTATATAGTATTACGTTATAACGTATAACGTTATATAGTATTACGTTATAACGTATAACGTTATATAGTATTACGTTATAACGTATAACGTTATTTAGTATTACCATATAACGTATAACGTTATATAGTATTACGTTATAACGTATAACGTTATTTAGTATTACCATATAACGTATATCGTTATGTAGTATTACGCTATAACGTATAACGTTATATAGTATTACCATCTAACGTATAACGTTATATAGTATTACGTTATAACGTATAACGTTATATAGTATTACGTTATAACGTATAACGTTATATAGTATTATGTTATAACGTATAACGTTATTTAGTATTACCATATAACGTATAACGTTATGTAGTATTACGTTATAACGTATAACGTTATATAGTATTACGTTATAACGTATAACGTTATATAGTATTACCATATCACGTATAACGTTATATAGTATTACGGTATAACGTATAACGTTATATACTATTACGTTATAACGTTATATAGTATCACCATGTAACGAATAACGTCATATAGTATTACGTTATAACGTATAACGTTATATAGTATTACGTTATAACGTATAACGTTATTTAGTATTACCATATAACGTATAACGTTATGTAGTATTACGTTATAACGTATAACGTTATATAGTATTACGTTATAACGTATAACGTTATATAGTATTACCATATCACGTATAACGTTATATAGTATTACGGTATAACGTATAACGTTATATACTATTACGTTATAACGTTATATAGTATCACCATGTAACGAATAACGTTATATAGTATTACGTTATAACGTATAACGTTATATAGTATTACGTTATAACGTATAACGTTATATAGTATTACCATATAACGTATAACGTTATATAGTATTACGTTATAACGTATAACGTTATATAGTATTACGTTATAACGTATAACGTTATATAGCATTACGTTATAACGTATAACGTTATATAGTATTACGTTATGACGTATAACGTTATATAGTATTACCATATAACGTATAACGTTATATAGTATTACGTTATAACGTTATATAGTATCACCATATAACGTATAACGTTATATAGTATTACGTTATATCGTATAACGTTATATAGTATTACGTTATAACGTATTACGTTATATAGTATTACGTTATAACGTATAACATTATATAGTATTACGTTATAACGTATAACGTTATATAGTATCACCATGTAACGTATAACGTTATATAGTATCACCATGTAACGTATAACGTTATATAGTATCACCATGTAACGTATAACGTTATATAGTATCACCATGTAACGTATAACGTTATATAGTATTACCATATAACGTATAACGTTATATAGTATTACCATATAACGTATAACGTTATATAGTATTACGTTATAACGTATAACGTTATTTAGTATTACCATATAACGTATAACGTTATGTAGTATTACGTTATAACGTATAACGTTATATAGTATTACGTTATAACGTATAACGTTATATAGTATTACCATATAACGTATAACGTTATATAGTATTACGTTATAACGTATAACGTTATATAGTATTACGTTATAACGTATGACGTTATATAGTATTACGTTATAACGTATAACGTTATTTAGTATTACCATATAACGTATAACGTTATATAGTATTACGTTATAACGTATAACGCTATTTAGTATTACCATATAACGTATAACGTTATGTAGTATTACGCTATAACGTATAACGTTATATAGTATTACGTTATAACGTATAACGTTATATAGTATTACGTTATAACGTATAACGTTATATAGTATTACCATATAACGTATAACGTTATATAGTATTACGTTATAACGTATAACGTTATATAGTATTACGTTATAACGTATAACGTTATATAGTATTACCATATAACGTATAACGTTATATAGTATTACGTTATAACGTATAACGTTATATAGTATTACGTTATAACGTATAACGTTATATAGTATTACGTTATAACGTATAACGTTATATAGTATTACCATATAACGTATAACGTTATATAGTATTACGTTATGACGTATAACGTTATATAGTATTACCATATAACGTATAACGTTATATAGTATTACGTTATAACGTTATATAGTATCACCATATAACGTATAACGTTATATAGTATTACGTTATATCGTATAACGTTATATAGTATTACGTTATAACGTATTACGTTATATAGTATTACGTTATAACGTATAACGTTATATAGTATTACGTTATAACGTATAACGTTATATAGTATTACGTTATAACGTATAACATTATATAGTATTACGTTATAACGTATAACGTTATATAGTATCACCATGTAACGTATAACGTTATATAGTATCACCATGTAACGTATAACGTTATATAGTATCACCATGTAACGTATAACGTTATATAGTATTACCATATAACGTATAACGTTATATAGTATTACCATATAACGTATAACGTTATATAGTATTACGTTATAACGTATAACGTTATTTAGTATTACCATATAACGTATAACGTTATGTAGTATTACGTTATAACGTATAACGTTATATAGTATTACCATATAACGTATAACGTTATATAGTATTACGTTATAACGTATAACGTTATTTGGTATTACCATATAACGTATAACGTTATGTAGTATTACGTTATAACGTATAACGTTATATAGTATTACGTTATAACGTATAACGTTATATAGTATTACGTTATAACGTATAACGTTATATAGTATTACCATATAACGTATAACGTTATATAGTATTACGTTATAACGTATAACGTTATATAGTATTACGTTATAACGTATGACGTTATATAGTATTACGTTATAACGTATAACGTTATTTAGTATTACCATATAACGTATAACGTTATATAGTATTACGTTATAACGTATAACGTTATTTAGTATTACCATATAACGTATAACGTTATGTAGTATTACGCTATAACGTATAACGTTATATAGTATTACGTTATAACGTATAACGTTATATAGTATTACGTTATAACGTATAACGTTATATAGTATTACCATATAACGTATAACGTTATATAGTATTACGTTATAACGTATAACGTTATATAGTATTACGTTATAACGTATAACGTTATATAGTATTACGTTATAACGTATAACGTTATATAGTATTACGTTATAACGTATAACGTTATATAGTATTACCATATAACGTATAACGTTATATAGTATTACGTTATAACGTATAACGTTATATAGTATTACGTTATAACGTATAACGTTATATAGTATTACGTTATAACGTATAAAGTTATATAGTATTACGTTATAACGTATAACGTTATATAGTATTACGTTATAACGTATAACGTTATATAGTATTACGTTATAACGTATAACGTTATATAGTATTACGTTATAACGTATAACGTTATTTAGTATTACCACATAACGTATAACGTTATGTAGTATTACGTTATAACGTATAACGTTATATAGTATTACGTTATAACGTATAACGTTATATAGTATTACGTTATAACGTATAACGTTATATAGTATTACGTTATGACGTATAACGTTATATAGTATTACCATATAACGTATAACGTTATATAGTATTACGTTATAACGTTATATAGTATCACCATATAACGTATAACGTTATATAGTATTACGTTATATCGTATAACGTTATATAGTATTACGTTATAACGTATTACGTTATATAGTATTACGTTATAACGTATAACGTTATATAGTATTACGTTATAACGTATAACATTATATAGTATTACGTTATAACGTATAACGTTATATAGTATTACGGTATAACGTATAACGTTATATACTATTACGTTATAACGTTATATAGTATCACCATGTAACGAATAACGTTATATAGTATTACGTTATAACGTATAACGTTATATAGTATTACGTTATAACGTATAACATTATATAGTATTACGTTATAACGTATAACATTATATAGTATTACGTTATAACGTATAACGTTATATAGTATCACCATGTAACGTATAACGTTATATAGTATCACCATGTAACGTATAACGTTATATAGTATCACCATGTAACGTATAACGTTATATAGTATTACCGTATAACGTATAACGTTATATAGTATTACCATATAACGTATAACGTTATATAGTATTACGTTATAACGTATAACGTTATTTAGTATTACCATATAACGTATAACGTTATGTAGTATTACGTTATAACGTATAACGTTATATAGTATTACGTTATAACGTATAACGTTATATAGTATTACGTTATAACGTATAACGTTATATAGTATTACCGTATAACGTATAACGTTATATAGTATTACGTTATAACGTATAACGTTATATAGTATTACGTTATAACGTATAACGTTATATAGTATTACGTTATAACGTATAACGTTATTTAGTATTACCATATAACGTATAACGTTATATAGTATTACGTTATAACGTATAACGTTATTTAGTATTACCATATAACGTATATCGTTATGTAGTATTACGTTATAACGTATAACGTTATATAGTATTACCATATAACGTATAACGTTATATAGTATTACGTTATAACGTATAACGTTATTTAGTATTACCATATAACGTATAACGTTATGTAGTATTACGCTATAACGTATAACGTTATATAGTATTACGTTATAACGTATAACGTTATATAGTATTACGTTATAACGTATAACGTTATATAGTATTACCATATAACGTATAACGTTATATAGTATTACGTTATAACGTATAACGTTATATAGTATTACGTTATAACGTATAACGTTATATAGTATTACGTTATAACGTATAACGTTATATAGTATTACCATATAACGTATAACGTTATATAGTATTACGTTATAACGTATAACGTTATATAGTATTACGTTATAACGTATAACGTTATATAGTATTACGTTATAACGTATAAAGTTATATAGTATTACGTTATAACGTATAACGTTATATAGTATTACGTTATAACGTATAACGTTATATAGTATTACGTTATAACGTATAACGTTATATAGTATTACGTTATAACGTATAACGTTATTTAGTATTACCACATAACGTATAACGTTATGTAGTATTACGTTATAACGTATAACGTTATATAGTATTACGTTATAACGTATAACGTTATATAGTATTACGTTATAACGTATAACGTTATATAGTATTACGTTATGACGTATAACGTTATATAGTATTACCATATAACGTATAACGTTATATAGTATTACGTTATAACGTTATATATTATCACCATATAACGTATAACGTTATATAGTATTACGTTATATCGTATAACGTTATATAGTATTACGTTATAACGTATTACGTTATATAGTATTACGTTATAACGTATAACGTTATATAGTATTACGTTATAACGTATAACATTATATAGTATTACGTTATAACGTATAACGTTATATAGTATTACGGTATAACGTATAACGTTATATACTATTACGTTATAACGTTATATAGTATCACCATGTAACGAATAACGTTATATAGTATTACGTTATAACGTATAACGTTATATAGTATTACGTTATAACGTATAACATTATATAGTATTACGTTATAACGTATAACATTATATAGTATTACGTTATAACGTATAACGTTATATAGTATCACCATGTAACGTATAACGTTATATAGTATCACCATGTAACGTATAACGTTATATAGTATCACCATGTAACGTATAACGTTATATAGTATTACCGTATAACGTATAACGTTATATAGTATTACCATATAACGTATAACGTTATATAGTATTACGTTATAACGTATAACGTTATTTAGTATTACCATATAACGTATAACGTTATGTAGTATTACGTTATAACGTATAACGTTATATAGTATTACGTTATAACGTATAACGTTATATAGTATTACGTTATAACGTATAACGTTATATAGTATTACCGTATAACGTATAACGTTATATAGTATTACGTTATAACGTATAACGTTATATAGTATTACGTTATAACGTATAACGTTATATAGTATTACGTTATAACGTATAACGTTATTTAGTATTACCATATAACGTATAACGTTATATAGTATTACGTTATAACGTATAACGTTATTTAGTATTACCATATAACGTATATCGTTATGTAGTATTACGCTATAACGTATAACGTTATATAGTATTACCATCTAACGTATAACGTTATATAGTATTACGTTATAACGTATAACGTTATATAGTATTACGTTATAACGTATAACGTTATATAGTATTATGTTATAACGTATAACGTTATTTAGTATTACCATATAACGTATAACGTTATGTAGTATTACGTTATAACGTATAACGTTATATAGTATTACGTTATAACGTATAACGTTATATAGTATTACCATATCACGTATAACGTTATATAGTATTACGGTATAACGTATAACGTTATATACTATTACGTTATAACGTTATATAGTATCACCATGTAACGAATAACGTTATATAGTATTACGTTATAACGTATAACGTTATATAGTATTACGTTATAACGTATAACGTTATATAGTATTACGTTATAACGTATAACGTTATTTAGTATTACCATATAACGTATAACGTTATGTAGTATTACGTTATAACGTATAACGTTATATAGTATTACGTTATAACGTATAACGTTATATAGTATTACCATATCACGTATAACGTTATATAGTATTACGGTATAACGTATAACGTTATATACTATTACGTTATAACGTTATATAGTATCACCATGTAACGAATAACGTTATATAGTATTACGTTATAACGTATAACGTTATATAGTATTACGTTATAACGTATAACGTTATATAGTATTACCATATAACGTATAACGTTATATAGTATTACGTTATAACGTATAACGTTATATAGTATTACGTTATAACGTATAACGTTATATAGCATTACGTTATAACGTATAACGTTATATAGTATTACGTTATGACGTATAACGTTATATAGTATTACCATATAACGTATAACGTTATATAGTATTACGTTATAACGTTATATAGTATCACCATATAACGTATAACGTTATATAGTATTACGTTATATCGTATAACGTTATATAGTATTACGTTATAACGTATTACGTTATATAGTATTACGTTATAACGTATAACGTTATATAGTATTACGTTATAACGTATAACGTTATATAGTATTACGTTATAACGTATAACATTATATAGTATTACGTTATAACGTATAACATTATATAGTATTACGTTATAACGTATAACGTTATATAGTATCACCATGTAACGTATAACGTTATATATAATAGTATCACCATGTAACGTATAACGTTATATAGTACCACCATGTAACGTATAACGTTATATAGTATTACCATATAACGTATAACGTTATATAGTATTACCATATAACGTATAACGTTATATAGTATTACGTTATAACGTATAACGTTATTTAGTATTACCATATAACGTATAACGTTATGTAGTATTACGTTATAACGTATAACGTTATATAGTATTACGTTATAACGTATAACGTTATATAGTATTACGTTATAACGTATAACGTTATATAGTATTACCATATAACGTATAACGTTATATAGTATTACGTTATAACGTATAACGTTATATAGTATTACGTTATAACGTATGACGTTATATAGTATTACGTTATAACGTATAACGTTATTTAGTATCACCATATAACGTATAACGTTATATAGTATTACGTTATAACGTATAACGTTATTTAGTATTACCATATAACGTATAACGTTATGTAGTATTACGCTATAACGTATAACGTTATATAGTATTACGTTATAACGTATAACGTTATATAGTATTACGTTATAACGTATAACGTTATATAGTATTACCATATAACGTATAACGTTATATAGTATTACGTTATAACGTATAACGTTATATAGTATTACGTTATAACGTATAACGTTATATAGTATTACCATATAACGTATAACGTTATATAGTATTACGTTATAACGTATAACGTTATATAGTATTACGTTATAACGTATAACGTTATATAGTATTACGTTATAACGTATAACGTTATATAGTATTACCATATAACGTATAACGTTATATAGTATTACGTTATGACGTATAACGTTATATAGTATTACCATATAACGTATAACGTTATATAGTATTACGTTATAACGTTATATAGTATCACCATATAACGTATAACGTTATATAGTATTACGTTATATCGTATAACGTTATATAGTATTACGTTATAACGTATTACGTTATATAGTATTACGTTATAACGTATAACGTTATATAGTATTACGTTATAACGTATAACGTTATATAGTATTACGTTATAACGTATAACATTATATAGTATTACGTTATAACGTATAACATTATATAGTATTACGTTATAACGTATAACGTTATATAGTATCACCATGTAACGTATAACGTTATATAGTATCACCATGTAACGTATAACGTTATATAGTATCACCATGTAACGTATAACGTTATATAGTATTACCATATAACGTATAACGTTATATAGTATTACCATATAACGTATAACGTTATATAGTATTACGTTATAACGTATAACGTTATTTAGTATTACCATATAACGTATAACGTTATGTAGTATTACGTTATAACGTATAACGTTATATAGTATTACGTTATAACGTATAACGTTATATAGTATTACGTTATAACGTATAACGTTATATAGTATTACCATATAACGTATAACGTTATATAGTATTACGTTATAACGTATAACGTTATATAGTATTACGTTATAACGTATGACGTTATATAGTATTACGTTATAACGTATAACGTTATTTAGTATTACCATATAACGTATAACGTTATATAGTATTACGTTATAACGTATAACGTTATTTAGTATTACCATATAACGTATAACGTTATGTAGTATTACGCTATAACGTATAACGTTATATAGTATTACGTTATAACGTATAACGTTATATAGTATTACGTTATAACGTATAACGTTATGTAGTATTACGCTATAACGTATAACGTTATATAGTATTACCATCTAACGTATAACGTTATATAGTATTACGTTATAACGTATAACGTTATATAGTATTACGTTATAACGTATAACGTTATATAGTATTACGTTATAACGTATAACGTTATTTAGTATTACCATATAACGTATAACGTTATATAGTATTACGTTATAACGTATAACGTTATTTAGTATTACCATATAACGTATAACGTTATGTAGTATTACGCTATAACGTATTACGTTATATAGTATTACGTTATAACGTATAACATTATATAGTATTACGTTATAACGTATAACATTATATAGTATTACGTTATAACGTATAACGTTATATAGTATCACCATGTAACGTATAACGTTATATAGTATCACCATGTAACGTATAACGTTATATAGTATCACCATGTAACGTATAACGTTACATAGTATTACCGTATAACGTATAACGTTATATAGTATTACCATATAACGTATAACGTTATTTAGTATTACCATATAACGTATAACGTTATGTAGTATTACGCTATAACGTATAACGTTATATAGTATTACCATCTAACGTATAACGTTATATAGTATTACGTTATAACGTATAACGTTATATAGTATTACGTTATAACGTATAACGTTATATAGTATTACGTTATAACGTATAACGTTATTTAGTATTACCATATAACGTATAACGTTATATAGTATTACGTTATAACGTATAACGTTATTTAGTATTACCATATAACGTATAACGTTATATAGTATTACGTTATAACGTATAACGTTATATAGTATTACGTTATAACGTATAACGTTATTTAGTATTACCATATAACGTATAACGTTATATAGTATTACGTTATAACGTATAACGTTATTTAGTATTACCATATAACGTATAACGTTATATAGTATTACGTTATATCGTATAACGTTATATAGTATTACGTTATAACGTATTACGTTATATAGTATTACGTTATAACGTATAACGTTATATAGTATTACGTTATAACGTATAACATTATATAGTATTACGTTATAACGTATAACGTTATATAGTATTACGGTATAACGTATAACGTTATATACTATTACGTTATAACGTTATATAGTATCACCATGTAACGAATAACGTTATATAGTATTACGTTATAACGTATAACGTTATATAGTATTACGTTATAACGTATAACGTTATTTAGTATTACCATATAACGTATAACGTTATGTAGTATTACGTTATAACGTATAACGTTATATAGTATTACGTTATAACGTATAACGTTATATAGTATTACGTTATAACGTATAACGTTATATAGTATTACCGTATAACGTATAACGTTATATAGTATTACGTTATAACGTATAACGTTATATAGTATTACGTTATAACGTATGACGTTATATAGTATTACGTTATAACGTATAACGTTATTTAGTATTACCATATAACGTATAACGTTATATAGTATTACGTTATAACGTATAACGTTATTTAGTATTACCATATAACGTATAACGTTATGTAGTATTACGCTATAACGTATAACGTTATATAGTATTACCATCTAACGTATAACGTTATATAGTATTACGTTATAACGTATAACGTTATATAGTATTACGTTATAACGTATAACGTTATATAGTATTACGTTATAACGTATAACGTTATTTAGTATTACCATATAACGTATAACGTTATATAGTATTACGTTATAACGTATAACGTTATTTAGTATTACCATATAACGTATAACGTTATGTAGTATTACGCTATAACGTATTACGTTATATAGTATTACGTTATAACGTATAACATTATATAGTATTACGTTATAACGTATAACATTATATAGTATTACGTTATGACGTATAACGTTATATAGTATCACCATGTAACGTATAACGTTATATAGTATCACCATGTAACGTATAACGTTATATAGTATCACCATATAACGTATAACGTTATATAGTATTACGTTATAACGTATAACGTTATATAGTATTACCGTATAACGTATAACGTTATATAGTATTACGTTATAACGTATAACGTTATATAGTATTACGTTATAACGTATAACGTTATATAGTATTACGTTATAACGTATAACGTTATTTAGTATTACCATATAACGTATAACGTTATATAGTATTACGTTATAACGTATAACGTTATTTAGTATTACCATATAACGTATAACGTTATATAGTATTACGTTATAACGTATAACGTTATATAGTATTACGTTATAACGTATAACGTTATATAGTATTACGTTATGACGTATAACGTTATATAGTATTACCATATAACGTATAACGTTATATAGTATTACGTTATAACGTTATATAGTATCACCATATAACGTATAACGTTATATAGTATTACGTTATATCGTATAACGTTATATAGTATTACGTTATAACGTATTACGTTATATAGTATTACGTTATAACGTATAACGTTATATAGTATTACGTTATAACGTATAACATTATATAGTATTACGTTATAACTTATAACGTTATATAGTATTACGGTATAACGTATAACGTTATATACTATTACGTTATAACGTTATATAGTATCACCATGTAACGAATAACGTTATATAGTATTACGTTATAACGTATAACGTTATATAGTATTACGTTATAACGTATAACGTTATTTAGTATTACCATATAACGTATAACGTTATGTAGTATTACGTTATAACGTATAACGTTATATAGTATTACGTTATAACGTATAACGTTATATAGTATTACGTTATAACGTATAACGTTATATAGTATTACCGTATAACGTATAACGTTATATAGTATTACGTTATAACGTATAACGTTATATAGTATTACGTTATAACGTATAACGTTATATAGTATTACGTTATAACGTATAACGTTATTTAGTATTACCATATAACGTATAACGTTATATAGTATTACGTTATAACGTATAACGTTATTTAGTATTACCATATAACGTATAACGTTATGTAGTATTACGCTATAACGTATAACGTTATATAGTATTACCATCTAACGTATAACGTTATATAGTATTACGTTATAACGTATAATGTTATATAGTATTACGTTATAACGTATAACGTTATATAGTATTACGTTATAACGTATAACGTTATTTAGTATTACCATATAACGTATAACGTTATATAGTATTACGTTATAACGTATAACGTTATTTAGTATTACCATATAACGTATAAAGTTATGTAGTATTACGCTATAACGTATTACGTTATATAGTATTACGTTATAACGTATAACATTATATAGTATTACGTTATAACGTATAACATTATATAGTATTACGTTATAACGTATAACGTTATATAGTATCACCATGTAACGTATAACGTTATATAGTATCACCATGTAACGTATAACGTTATATAGTATCACCATATAACGTATAACGTTATATAGTATTACGTTATAACGTATAACGTTATATAGTATTACCGTATAACGTATAACGTTATATAGTATTACGTTATAACGTATAACGTTATATAGTATTACGTTATAACGTATAACGTTATATAGTATTACGTTATAACGTATAACGTTATTTAGTATTACCATATAACGTATAACGTTATATAGTATTACGTTATAACGTATAACGTTATTTAGTATTACCATATAACGTATAACGTTATATAGTATTACGTTATAACGTATAACGTTATTTAGTATTACCATATAACGTATAACGTTATGTAGTATTACGCTATAACGTATTACGTTATATAGTATTACGTTATAACGTATAACGTTATATAGTATTACGTTATAACGTATAACATTATATAGTATTACGTTATAACGTATAACGTTATATAGTATTACGGTATAACGTATAACGTTATATACTATTACGTTATAACGTTATATAGTATCACCATGTAACGAATAACGTTATATAGTATTACGTTATAACGTATAACGTTATATAGTATTACGTTATAACGTATAACGTTATTTAGTATTACCATATAACGCATAACGTTATGTAGTATTACGTTATAACGTATAACGTTATATAGTATTACGTTATAACGTATAACGTTATATAGTATTACCATATCACGTATAACGTTATATGGTATTACGTTATAACGTTATATAGTATCACCATATAACGTATAACGTTATATAGTATTACGTTATATCGTATAACGTTATATAGTATTACGTTATAACGTATTACGTTATATAGTATTACGTTATAACGAATAACGTTATATAGTATTACGTTATAACGTATAACGTTATATAGTATTACGTTATAACGTATAACATTATATAGTATTACGTTATAACGTATAACATTATATAGTATTACGTTATAACGTATAACGTTATATAGTATCACCATGTAACGTATAACGTTATATAGTATCACCATGTAACGTATAACGTTATATAGTATCACCATGTAACGTATAACGTTATATAGTATTACCGTATAACGTATAACGTTATATAGTATTACCATATAACGTATAACGTTATATAGTATTACGTTATAACGTATAACGTTATTTAGTATTACCATATAACGTATAACGTTATGTAGTATTACGTTATAACGTATAACGTTATATAGTATTACGTTATAACGTATAACGTTATATAGTATTACGTTATAACGTATAACGTTATATAGTATTACCGTATAACGTATAACGTTATATAGTATTACGTTATAACGTATAACGTTATATAGTATTACGTTATAACGTATAACGTTATATAGTATTACGTTATAACGTATAACGTTATTTAGTATTACCATATAACGTATAACGTTATATAGTATTACGTTATAACGTATAACGTTATTTAGTATTACCATATAACGTATAACGTTATGTAGTATTACGCTATAACGTATAACGTTATATAGTATTACGTTATAACGTATAACGTTATATAGTATTACGTTATAACGTATAACGTTATATAGTATTACGTTATAACGTATAACGTTATTTAGTATTACCATATAACGTATAACGTTATATAGTATTACGTTATAACGTATAACGTTATATAGTATTACGTTATAACGTTATATAGTATCACCATATAACGTATAACGTTATATAGTATTACGTTATATCGTATAACGTTATATAGTATTACGTTATAACGTATTACGTTATATAGTATTACGTTATAACGTATAACGTTATATAGTATTACGTTATAACGTATAACATTATATAGTATTACGTTATAACTTATAACGTTATATAGTATTACGGTATAACGTATAACGTTATATACTATTACGTTATAACGTTATATAGTATCACCATGTAACGAATAACGTTATATAGTATTACGTTATAACGTATAACGTTATATAGTATTACGTTATAACGTATAACGTTATTTAGTATTACCATATAACGTATAACGTTATGTAGTATTACGTTATAACGTATAACGTTATATAGTATTACGTTATAACGTATAACGTTATATAGTATTACGTTATAACGTATAACGTTATATAGTATTACCGTATAACGTATAACGTTATATAGTATTACGTTATAACGTATAACGTTATATAGTATTACGTTATAACGTATAACGTTATATAGTATTACGTTATAACGTATAACGTTATTTAGTATTACCATATAACGTATAACGTTATATAGTATTACGTTATAACGTATAACGTTATTTAGTATTACCATATAACGTATAACGTTATGTAGTATTACGCTATAACGTATAACGTTATATAGTATTACCATCTAACGTATAACGTTATATAGTATTACGTTATAACGTATAATGTTATATAGTATTACGTTATAACGTATAACGTTATATAGTATTACGTTATAACGTATAACGTTATTTAGTATTACCATATAACGTATAACGTTATATAGTATTACGTTATAACGTATAACGTTATTTAGTATTACCATATAACGTATAACGTTATGTAGTATTACGCTATAACGTATTACGTTATATAGTATTACGTTATAACGTATAACATTATATAGTATTACGTTATAACGTATAACATTATATAGTATTACGTTATAACGTATAACGTTATATAGTATCACCATGTAACGTATAACGTTATATAGTATCACCATGTAACGTATAACGTTATATAGTATCACCATATAACGTATAACGTTATATAGTATTACGTTATAACGTATAACGTTATATAGTATTACCGTATAACGTATAACGTTATATAGTATTACGTTATAACGTATAACGTTATATAGTATTACGTTATAACGTATAACGTTATATAGTATTACGTTATAACGTATAACGTTATTTAGTATTACCATATAACGTATAACGTTATATAGTATTACGTTATAACGTATAACGTTATTTAGTATTACCATATAACGTATAACGTTATATAGTATTACGTTATAACGTATAACGTTATTTAGTATTACCATATAACGTATAACGTTATGTAGTATTACGCTATAACGTATTACGTTATATAGTATTACGTTATAACGTATAACGTTATATAGTATTACGTTATAACGTATAACATTATATAGTATTACGTTATAACGTATAACGTTATATAGTATTACGGTATAACGTATAACGTTATATACTATTACGTTATAACGTTATATAGTATCACCATGTAACGAATAACGTTATATAGTATTACGTTATAACGTATAACGTTATATAGTATTACGTTATAACGTATAACGTTATTTAGTATTACCATATAACGCA
This sequence comes from Bombus flavifrons, assembly GCF_040668555.2. NCBI lineage: Eukaryota > Metazoa > Arthropoda > Insecta > Hymenoptera > Apidae > Bombus > Bombus flavifrons. The sequence goes on from NW_027185030.1 coordinate 26,500, forward strand.
TAACGTTATGTAGTATTACGTTATAACGTATAACGTTATATAGTATTACGTTATAACGTATAACGTTATATAGTATTACCATATCACGTATAACGTTATATGGTATTACGTTATAACGTTATATAGTATCACCATATAACGTATAACGTTATATAGTATTACGTTATATCGTATAACGTTATATAGTATTACGTTATAACGTATTACGTTATATAGTATTACGTTATAACGAATAACGTTATATAGTATTACGTTATAACGTATAACGTTATATAGTATTACGTTATAACGTATAACATTATATAGTATTACGTTATAACGTATAACATTATATAGTATTACGTTATAACGTATAACGTTATATAGTATCACCATGTAACGTATAACGTTATATAGTATCACCATGTAACGTATAACGTTATATAGTATCACCATGTAACGTATAACGTTATATAGTATTACCGTATAACGTATAACGTTATATAGTATTACCATATAACGTATAACGTTATATAGTATTACGTTATAACGTATAACGTTATTTAGTATTACCATATAACGTATAACGTTATGTAGTATTACGTTATAACGTATAACGTTATATAGTATTACGTTATAACGTATAACGTTATATAGTATTACGTTATAACGTATAACGTTATATAGTATTACCGTATAACGTATAACGTTATATAGTATTACGTTATAACGTATAACGTTATATAGTATTACGTTATAACGTATAACGTTATATAGTATTACGTTATAACGTATAACGTTATTTAGTATTACCATATAACGTATAACGTTATATAGTATTACGTTATAACGTATAACGTTATTTAGTATTACCATATAACGTATAACGTTATGTAGTATTACGCTATAACGTATAACGTTATATAGTATTACGTTATAACGTATAACGTTATATAGTATTACGTTATAACGTATAACGTTATATAGTATTACGTTATAACGTATAACGTTATTTAGTATTACCATATAACGTATAACGTTATATAGTATTACGTTATAACGTATAACGTTATATAGTATTACGTTATAACGTTATATAGTATCACCATATAACGTATAACGTTATATAGTATTACGTTATATCGTATAACGTTATATAGTATTACGTTATAACGTATTACGTTATATAGTATTACGTTATAACGTATAACGTTATATAGTATTACGTTATAACGTATAACATTATATAGTATTACGTTATAACTTATAACGTTATATAGTATTACGGTATAACGTATAACGTTATATACTATTACGTTATAACGTTATATAGTATCACCATGTAACGAATAACGTTATATAGTATTACGTTATAACGTATAACGTTATATAGTATTACGTTATAACGTATAACGTTATTTAGTATTACCATATAACGTATAACGTTATGTAGTATTACGTTATAACGTATAACGTTATATAGTATTACGTTATAACGTATAACGTTATATAGTATTACGTTATAACGTATAACGTTATATAGTATTACCGTATAACGTATAACGTTATATAGTATTACGTTATAACGTATAACGTTATATAGTATTACGTTATAACGTATAACGTTATATAGTATTACGTTATAACGTATAACGTTATTTAGTATTACCATATAACGTATAACGTTATATAGTATTACGTTATAACGTATAACGTTATTTAGTATTACCATATAACGTATAACGTTATGTAGTATTACGCTATAACGTATAACGTTATATAGTATTACCATCTAACGTATAACGTTATATAGTATTACGTTATAACGTATAATGTTATATAGTATTACGTTATAACGTATAACGTTATATAGTATTACGTTATAACGTATAACGTTATTTAGTATTACCATATAACGTATAACGTTATATAGTATTACGTTATAACGTATAACGTTATTTAGTATTACCATATAACGTATAACGTTATGTAGTATTACGCTATAACGTATTACGTTATATAGTATTACGTTATAACGTATAACATTATATAGTATTACGTTATAACGTATAACATTATATAGTATTACGTTATAACGTATAACGTTATATAGTATCACCATGTAACGTATAACGTTATATAGTATCACCATGTAACGTATAACGTTATATAGTATCACCATATAACGTATAACGTTATATAGTATTACGTTATAACGTATAACGTTATATAGTATTACCGTATAACGTATAACGTTATATAGTATTACGTTATAACGTATAACGTTATATAGTATTACGTTATAACGTATAACGTTATATAGTATTACGTTATAACGTATAACGTTATTTAGTATTACCATATAACGTATAACGTTATATAGTATTACGTTATAACGTATAACGTTATTTAGTATTACCATATAACGTATAACGTTATATAGTATTACGTTATAACGTATAACGTTATTTAGTATTACCATATAACGTATAACGTTATGTAGTATTACGCTATAACGTATTACGTTATATAGTATTACGTTATAACGTATAACGTTATATAGTATTACGTTATAACGTATAACATTATATAGTATTACGTTATAACGTATAACGTTATATAGTATTACGGTATAACGTATAACGTTATATACTATTACGTTATAACGTTATATAGTATCACCATGTAACGAATAACGTTATATAGTATTACGTTATAACGTATAACGTTATATAGTATTACGTTATAACGTATAACGTTATTTAGTATTACCATATAACGCATAACGTTATGTAGTATTACGTTATAACGTATAACGTTATATAGTATTACGTTATAACGTATAACGTTATATAGTATTACCATATCACGTATAACGTTATATGGTATTACGTTATAACGTTATATAGTATCACCATATAACGTATAACGTTATATAGTATTACGTTATATCGTATAACGTTATATAGTATTACGTTATAACGTATTACGTTATATAGTATTACGTTATAACGAATAACGTTATATAGTATTACGTTATAACGTATAACGTTATATAGTATTACGTTATAACGTATAACATTATATAGTATTACGTTATAACGTATAACATTATATAGTATTACGTTATAACGTATAACGTTATATAGTATCACCATGTAACGTATAACGTTATATAGTATCACCATGTAACGTATAACGTTATATAGTATCACCATGTAACGTATAACGTTATATAGTATTACCGTATAACGTATAACGTTATATAGTATTACCATATAACGTATAACGTTATATAGTATTACGTTATAACGTATAACGTTATTTAGTATTACCATATAACGTATAACGTTATGTAGTATTACGTTATAACGTATAACGTTATATAGTATTACGTTATAACGTATAACGTTATATAGTATTACGTTATAACGTATAACGTTATATAGTATTACCGTATAACGTATAACGTTATATAGTATTACGTTATAACGTATAACGTTATATAGTATTACGTTATAACGTATAACGTTATATAGTATTACGTTATAACGTATAACGTTATTTAGTATTACCATATAACGTATAACGTTATATAGTATTACGTTATAACGTATAACGTTATTTAGTATTACCATATAACGTATAACGTTATGTAGTATTACGCTATAACGTATAACGTTATATAGTATTACCATCTAACGTATAACGTTATATAGTATTACGTTATAACGTATAACGTTATATAGTATTACGTTATAACGTATAACGTTATATAGTATTATGTTATAACGTATAACGTTATTTAGTATTACCATATAACGTATAACGTTATGTAGTATTACGTTATAACGTATAACGTTATATAGTATTACGTTATAACGTATAACGTTATATAGTATTACCATATCACGTATAACGTTATATAGTATTACGGTATAACGTATAACGTTATATACTATTACGTTATAACGTTATATAGTATCACCATGTAACGAATAACGTTATATAGTATTACGTTATAACGTATAACGTTATATAGTATTACGTTATAACGTATAACGTTATATAGTATTACCATATCACGTATAACGTTATATAGTATTACGGTATAACGTATAACGTTATATACTATTACGTTATAACGTTATATAGTATCACCATGTAACGAATAACGTTATATAGTATTACGTTATAACGTATAACGTTATATAGTATTACGTTATAACGTATAACGTTATATAGTATTACCATATAACGTATAACGTTATATAGTATTACGTTATAACGTATAACGTTATATAGTATTACGTTATAACGTATAACGTTATATAGCATTACGTTATAACGTATAACGTTATATAGTATTACGTTATGACGTATAACGTTATATAGTATTACCATATAACGTATAACGTTATATAGTATTACGTTATAACGTTATATAGTATCACCATATAACGTATAACGTTATATAGTATTACCATATAACGTATAACGTTATATAGTATTACGTTATAACGTATAACATTATATAGTATTACGTTATAACGTATAACGTTATATAGTATTACGTTATGACGTATAACGTTATATAGTATTACCATATAACGTATAACGTTATATAGTATTACGTTATAACGTTATATAGTATTACGTTATAACGTATAACGTTATATAGTATTACGTTATAACGTATAACATTATATAGTATTACGTTATAACGTATAACATTATATAGTATTACGTTATAACGTATAACGTTATATAGTATCACCATGTAACGTATAACGTTATATAGTATCACCATGTAACGTATAACGTTATATAGTATCACCATGTAACGTATAACGTTATATAGTATAACCATATAACGTATAACGTTATATAGTATTACCATATAACGTATAACGTTATATAGTATTACGTTATAACGTATAACGTTATTTAGTATTACCATATAACGTATAACGTTATGTAGTATTACGTTATAACGTATAACGTTATATAGTATTACGTTATAACGTATAACGTTATATAGTATTACGTTATAACGTATAACGTTATATAGTATTACCGTATAACGTATAACGTTATATAGTATTACGTTATAACGTATAACGTTATATAGTATTACGTTATAACGTATAACGTTATATAGTATTACGTTATAACGTATAACGTTATTTAGTATTACCATATAACGTATAACGTTATATAGTATTACGTTATAACGTATAACGTTATTTAGTATTACCATATAACGTATAACGTTATGTAGTATTACGCTATAACGTATAACGTTATATAGTATTACGTTATAACGTATAACGTTATATAGTATTACGTTATAACGTATAACGTTATATAGTATTACCATATAACGTATAACGTTATATAGTATTACGTTATAACGTATAACGTTATATAGTATTACGTTATAACGTATAACGTTATATAGTATTACGTTATAACGTATAACGTTATATAGTATTACCATATAACGTATAACGTTATATAGTATTACGTTATAACGTATAACGTTATATAGTATTACGTTATAACGTATAACGTTATATAGTATTACGTTATAACGTATAAAGTTATATAGTATTACGTTATAACGTATAACGTTATATAGTATTACCATATCACGTATAACGTTATATAGTATTACGGTATAACGTATAACGTTATATACTATTACGTTATAACGTTATATACTATTACGTTATAACGTTATATAGTATCACCATGTAACGAATAACGTTATATAGTATTACGTTATAACGTATAACGTTATATAGTATTACGTTATAACGTATAACGTTATTTAGTATTACCATATAACGTATAACGTTATGTAGTATTACGTTATAACGTATAACGTTATATAGTATTACGTTATAACGTATAACGTTATATAGTATTACCATATCACGTATAACGTTATATAGTATTACGGTATAACGTATAACGTTATATACTATTACGTTATAACGTTATATAGTATCACCATGTAACGAATAACGTTATATAGTATTACGTTATAACGTATAACGTATAACGTTATATAGTATTACGTTATAACGTATAACGTTATATAGTATTACGTTATAACGTATAACGTTATATAGTATTACGTTATAACGTATAACGTTATTTAGTATTACCATATAACGTATAACGTTATGTAGTATTACGTTATAACATATAACGTTATATAGTATTACGTTATAACGTATAACGTTATATAGTATTACGTTATAACGTATAACGTTATATAGTATTACAATATAACGTATAACGTTATATAGCATTACGTTATAACGTATAACGTTATATAGTATTACGTTATAACGTATAACGTTATATAGTATTACGTTATAACGTATAACGTTATTTAGTATTACCATATAACGTATAACGTTATGTAGTATTACGTTATAACGTTATATAGTATCACCATGTAACGAATAACGTTATATAGTATTACGTTATAACGTATAACGTATAACGTTATATAGTATTACGTTATAACGTATAACGTTATATAGTATTACGTTATAACGTATAACGTTATTTAGTATTACCATATCACGTATAACGTTATATAGTATTACGGTATAACGTATAACGTTATATACTATTACGTTATAACGTTATATAGTATCACCATGTAACGAATAACGTTATATAGTATTACGTTATAACGTATAACGTTATATAGTATTACGTTATAACGTATAACGTTATTTAGTATTACCATATAACGTATAACGTTATATAGTATTACGTTATAACGTATAACATTATATGGTATTACGTTATAACGTATAACGTTATATAGTATTACGTTATAACGTATAACGTTATATAGTATTACGTTATAACGTATAACGTTACATAGTATTACGCTATAACGGATAACGTTACATAGTATTACGTTATAACGGATAACGTTATATAGTATTACGTTATAACGTTATATAGTATTACGTTATAACGTTATATAGTATTACGTTGTAACGTAAAACGTTATATAGTATTACGTTATAACGTATAACATTATATGGTATTACGTTATAACGTATAACGTTACATAGTATTACGCTATAACGGATAACGTTATATAGTATTACCGTATAACGTATAACGTTATATAGTATTACGTTATAACGTATAACGTTATATAGTATTACGTTATAACGTATAACGTTATATAGTATTACGTTATAACGTATAACGTTATTTAGTATTACCATATAACGTATAACGTTATATAGTATTACGTTATAACGTATAACGTTATTTAGTATTACCATATAACGTATAACGTTATGTAGTATTACGCTATAACGTATAACGTTATATAGTATTACGTTATAACGTATAACGTTATATAGTATTACGTTATAACGTATAACGTTATATAGTATTACCATATAACGTATAACGTTATATAGTATTACGTTATAACGTATAACGTTATATAGTATTACGTTATAACGTATAACGTTATATAGTATTACGTTATAACGTATAACGTTATATAGTATTACCATATAACGTATAACGTTATATAGTATTACGTTATAACGTATAACGTTATATAGTATTACGTTATAACGTATAAAGTTATATAGTATTACGTTATAACGTATAACGTTATATAGTATTACGTTATAACGTATAACGTTATATAGTATTACGTTATAACGTATAACGTAATATAGTATTACGTTATAACGTATAACGTTATATAGTATTACGTTATAACGTATAACGTTATATAGTATTACGTTATAACGTATAACGTTATATAGTATTACGTTATAACGTATAACGTTATTTAGTATTACCACATAACGTATAACGTTATGTAGTATTACGTTATAACGTATAACGTTATATAGTATTACGTTATAACGTATAACGTTATATAGTATTACGTTATAACGTATAACGTTATATAGTATTACGTTATGACGTATAACGTTATATAGTATTACCATATAACGTATAACGTTATATAGTATTACGTTATAACGTTATATAGTATCACCATATAACGTATAACGTTATATAGTATTACGTTATATCGTATAACGTTATATAGTATTACGTTATAACGTATTACGTTATATAGTATTACGTTATAACGTATAACATTATATAGTATTACGTTATAACGTATAACGTTATATAGTATCACCATGTAACGTATAACGTTATATAGTATCACCATGTAACGTATAACGTTATATAGTATCACCATGTAACGTATAACGTTATATAGTATTACCATATAACGTATAACGTTATATAGTATTACCATCTAACGTATAACGTTATATAGTATTACGTTATAACGTATAACGTTATTTAGTATTACCATATAACGTATAACGTTATGTAGTATTACGTTATAACGTATAACGTTATATAGTATTACGTTATAACGTATAACGTTATATAGTATTACCATATCACGTATAACGTTATATAGTATTACGGTATAACGTATAACGTTATATACTATTACGTTATAACGTTATATAGTATCACCATGTAACGAATAACGTTATATAGTATTACGTTATAACGTATAACGTATAACGTTATATAGTATTACGTTATAACGTATAACGTTATATAGTATTACGTTATAACGTATAACGTTATATAGTATTACGTTATAACGTATAACGTTATTTAGTATTACCATATAACGTATAACGTTATGTAGTATTACGTTATAACATATAACGTTATATAGTATTACGTTATAACGTATAACGTTATATAGTATTACGTTATAACGTATAACGTTATATAGTATTACAATATAACGTATAACGTTATATAGCATTACGTTATAACGTATAACGTTATATAGTATTACGTTATAACGTATAACGTTATATAGTATTACGTTATAACGTATAACGTTATTTAGTATTACCATATAACGTATAACGTTATGTAGTATTACGTTATAACGTTATATAGTATCACCATGTAACGAATAACGTTATATAGTATTACGTTATAACGTATAACGTATAACGTTATATAGTATTACGTTATAACGTATAACGTTATATAGTATTACGTTATAACGTATAACGTTATATAGTATTACGTTATAACGTATAACGTTATTTAGTATTACCATATAACGTATAACGTTATATAGTATTACGTTATAACGTTATATAGTATTACGTTATAACGTATAACGTTATATAGTATTACGTTATAACGTATAACATTATATGGTATTACGTTATAACGAATAACGTTATATAGTATTACGTTATAACGTATAACATTATATGGTATTACGTTATAACGTATAACGTTATATAGTATTACGTTATAACGTATAACGTTATATAGTATTACGTTATAACGTATAACGTTACATAGTATTACGCTATAACGGATAACGTTACATAGTATTACGTTATAACGGATAACGTTATATAGTATTACGTTATAACGTTATATAGTATTACGTTATAACGTTATATAGTATTACGTTATAACGTAAAACGTTATATAGTATTACGTTATAACGTATAACATTATATGGTATTACGTTATAATGTATAACGTTACATAGTATTACGCTATAACGGATAACGTTACATAGTATTACGTTATAACGTATAACGTTATATAGTATTACGTTATAACGTATAACGTTATATAGTATTACAATATAACGTATAACGTTATATAGCATTACGTTATAACGTATAACGTTATATAGTATTACGTTATAACGTATAACGTTATATAGTATTACGTTATAACGTATAACGTTATTTAGTATTACCATATAACGTATAACGTTATGTAGTATTACGTTATAACGTTATATAGTATCACCATGTAACGAATAACGTTATATAGTATTACGTTATAACGTATAACGTATAACGTTATATAGTATTACGTTATAACGTATAACGTTATATAGTATTACGATATAACGTATAACGTTATTTAGTATTACCATATAACGTATAACGTTATATAGTATTACGTTATAACGTTATATAGTATTACGTTATAACGTATAACGTTATATAGTATTCCGTTATAACGTATAACATTATATGGTATTACGTTATAACGTATAACGTTATATAGTATTACGTTATAACGTATAACATTATATGGTATTACGTTATAACGTATAACGTTATATAGTATTACGTTATAACGTATAACGTTATATAGTATTACGTTATAACGTATAACGTTACATAGTATTACGCTATAACGGATAACGTTACATAGTATTACGTTATAACGGATAACGTTATATAGTATTACGTTATAACGTTATATAGTATTACGTTATAACGTTATATAGTATTACGTTATAACGTAAAACGTTATATAGTATTACGTTATAACGTATAACATTATATGGTATTACGTTATAACGTATAACGTTATATAGTATTACGTTATAACGTATCACATTATATGGTATTACGTTATAACGTATAACGTTATATAGTATTACGTTATAACGTATAACGTTATATAGTATTATGTTATAACGTATAACGTTATATAGTATTACCATATAACGTATAACGTTATATAGTATTACGTTATAACGTATAACGTTATATAGTATTACCATATAACGTATAACGTTATATAGTATTACGTTATAACGTATAACGTTATATACTATTACGTTATAACGTATAACGTTATATAGTATCACCATATAACGTATAACGTTATATAGTATCACCATGTAACGTATAACGTTATATAGTATCACCATGTAACGTATAACGTTATATAGTATTACGTTATAACGTATAACGTTATATAGTATGACGCTATAACGTATAACGTTATATAGTATTACCATATAACGTATAACGTTATATAGTATTTCCATATAACGTATAACGTTATATAGTATTACCATATAACGTATAACGTTATATACTATTACGTTATAACGTATAACGTTATATAGTATCACCATATAACGTATAACGTTATATAGTATCACCATGTAACGTATAACGTTATATAGTATCACCATGTAACGTATAACGTTATATAGTATTACGTTATGACGTATAACGTTATATAGTATGACGCTATAACGTATAACGTTATATAGTATTACCATATAACGTATAACGTTATATAGTATTACCATATAACGTATAACGTTATATAGTATTACCATATAACGTATAACGTTATATAGTATTACGTTATAACGTATAACGTTATATAGTATTACGTTATAACGTAAAACGTTATATAGTATTACGTTATAACGTATAACATTATATGGTATTACGTTATAACGTATAACGTTATATAGTATTACGTTATAACGTAAAACTTTATATAGTATTACGTTATAACGTATAACGTTATATAGTATTACGTTATAACGTATAACGTTATTTAGTATTACCATATAACGTATAACGTTATATAGTATTACGTTATAACGTATAACGTTATTTAGTATTACCATATAACGTATAACGTTATGTAGTATTACGCTATAACGTATAACGTTATATAGTATTACGTTATAACGTATAACGTTATATAGTATTACGTTATAACGTATAACGTTATATAGTATTACCATATAACGTATAACGTTATATAGTATTACGTTATAACGTATAACGTTATATAGTATTACGTTATAACGTATAACGTTATATAGTATTACGTTATAACGTATAACGTTATATAGTATTACCATATAACGTATAACGTTATATAGTATTACGTTATAACGTATAACGTTATATAGTATTACGTTATAACGTATAACGTTATATAGTATTACGTTATAACGTATAAAGTTATATAGTATTACGTTATAACGTATAACGTTATATAGTATTACGTTATAACGTATAACGTTATATAGTATTACGTTATAACGTATAACGTAATATAGTATTACGTTATAACGTATAACGTTATATAGTATTACGTTATAACGTATAACGTTATATAGTATTACGTTATAACGTATAACGTTATTTAGTATTACCACATAACGTATAACGTTATGTAGTATTACGTTATAACGTATAACGTTATATAGTATTACGTTATAACGTATAACGTTATATAGTATTACGTTATAACGTATAACGTTATATAGTATTACGTTATGACGTATAACGTTATATAGTATTACCATATAACGTATAACGTTATATAGTATTACGTTATAACGTTATATAGTATCACCATATAACGTATAACGTTATATAGTATTACGTTATATCGTATAACGTTATATAGTATTACGTTATAACGTATTACGTTATATAGTATTACGTTATAACGTATAACATTATATAGTATTACGTTATAACGTATAACGTTATATAGTATCACCATGTAACGTATAACGTTATATAGTATCACCATGTAACGTATAACGTTATATAGTATCACCATGTAACGTATAACGTTATATAGTATTACCATATAACGTATAACGTTATATAGTATTACCATCTAACGTATAACGTTATATAGTATTACGTTATAACGTATAACGTTATTTAGTATTACCATATAACGTATAACGTTATGTAGTATTACGTTATAACGTATAACGTTATATAGTATTACGTTATAACGTATAACGTTATATAGTATTACCAATATCACGTATAACGTTATATAGTATTACGGTATAACGTATAACGTTATATACTATTACGTTATATACGTTATATAGTATCACCATGTAACGAATAACGTTATATAGTATTACGTTATAACGTATAACGTATAACGTTATATAGTATTACGTTATAACGTATAACGTTATATAGTATTACGTTATAACGTATAACGTTATATAGTATTACGTTATAACGTATAACGTTATTTAGTATTACCATATAACGTATAACGTTATGTAGTATTACGTTTATAACATATAACGTTATATAGTATTACGTTATAACGTATAACGTTATATAGTATTACGTATATAACGTATAACGTTATATAGTATTACAATTATAACGTATAACGTTATATAGCATTACGTTATAACGTATAAACGTTATATAGTATTTACGTTATAACGTATAACGTTATATAGTATTACGTTATAACGTATAACGTTATTTAGTATTACCATATAACGTATAACGTTATGTAGTATTACGTTATAACGTTATATAGTATCACCATGTAACGAATAACGTTATATAGTATTACGTTATAACGGTATAAACGTATAACGTTATATAGTATTACGTTATAACGTATAACGTTATATAGTATTACGTTATAACGTATAACGTTATATAGTATTTACGTTATAACGTATAACGTTATTTAGTATTACCATATAACGTATAACGTTATCATAGTATTACGTTATAACGTTATATAGTATTACGTTATAACGTATAACGTTATATAGTATTACGTTATATAACGTATAAACATTATATGGTATTACGTTATAACGAATAACGTTATATAGTATTACGTTATAACGTATAACATTATATGGTATTACGTTATAACGTATAACGTTATATAGTATTACGTTATAACGTATAACGTTATATAGTATTACGTTATAACGTATAACGTTACATAGTATTACGCTATAACGGATAACGTTACATAGTATTACGTTATAACGGATAACGTTATATATAGTATTACGTTATAACGTTATATAGTATTACGTTATAACGTTATATAGTATTACGTTATAACGTAAAACGTTATATAGTATTACGTTATAACGTATAACATTATATATGGTATTACGTTATAATGTATATAACGTTACATAGTATTACGCTATAACGGATAACGTTACATAGTATTACGTTATAACGTATAACGTTATATTAGTATTTACGTTATAACGTATAACGTTATATAGTATTACAATATAACGTATAACGTTATATAGCATTACGTTATAACGTATAACGTTATATAGTATTACGTTATAACGTATAACGTTATATAGTATTACGTTATAACGTATAACGTTATTTAGTATTACCATATAACGTATAACGTTATGTAGTATTACGTTATAACGTTATATAGTATCACCATGTAACGAATAACGTTATATAGTATTACGTTATAACGTATAACGTATAACGTTATATAGTATTACGTTATAACGTATAACGTTATATAGTATTACGATATAACGTATAACGTTATTTAGTATTACCATATAACGTATAACGTTATATAGTTATTACGTTATAACGTTATATAGTATTACGTTATAACGTATAACGTTTATATAGTATTCCGTTATAACGTCGTATAACATTATATGGTATTACGTTATAACGTATATAACGTTATATAGTATTACGTTACTATAACGTATAACATTATATGGTATTACGTTATAACGTATAACGTTATATAGTATTACGTTATAACGTATAACGTTATATAGTATTACGTTATAACGTATAACGTTACATAGTATTACGCTATAACGGATAACGTTACATAGTATTACGTTATAACGGATAACGTTATATAGTATTACGTTTATAACGTTATATAGTATTACGTTATAAACGTTATATAGTATTACGTATACGTAAACGTTAAATACGTT
>NW_027185031.1:0-41132 GCF_040668555.2 Bombus flavifrons
ATACTGAAGTATAACGTTATAACGTAATAGTATATAACGTTATACGTTATACCGTAATACTATATAACGTTATACGTGATATGGTAATACTATATAACGTTAAACGTTATAACGTAATACTATATAACGTTATAACGTAATACTATATAACGTTATACGTCATAACGTAATACTATATAACGTTATACGTTATAACGTAATACTATATAACGTTATACGTTATAACGTTATACTACATAACGTTATACGTTATATGGTAATACTAAATAACGTTATACGTTATAACGTAATATTATATAACGTTATACGTTATAACGTAATACTATAGAACGTTATACGTTATAACGTAATACTATATAACGTTATACGTTATAACGCAATACTATATAACGTTATACGTTAAAACGTAACACTATATAACGTCATACGTTATATCGTAATACTATATAACGTTATACGTTATATGGTGATACTATATAACGTTATAACGTAATACTATATAACGTGATACGTTATATGGTAATACTATATAACGTTATACGTCATAACGTAATACTATATAACGTTACACGTTATAACGTAATACTATATAACGTTATACGTTATATGGTAATACTATATAACGTTATACGTTATACCGTAATACTATATAACGTTATACGTTATAACGTAATACTATATAACGTTATACGTTATAACGTAATACTATCTAACGTTATACGTTATATGGTGATGCTATATAACGTTATAACGTAATACTATATAACGTGATACGTTATATGGTAATACTATATAACGTTATACGTTATAACGTAATACTATATAACGTTATACGTTACATGGTGATACTATATAACGTTACAACGTAATAGTATATAACGTTATACGTTATACCGTAATACTATATAACGTTATACGTGATATGGAAATACTATATAACGTTATACGTTATAACGTAATACTATATAACGTTATACGTTATATGGTGATACTATATAACGTTATACGTTATAACGTAATACTACATAACGTTATACGTTATATGGTGATACTATATAACGTTATAACGTAATACTATATAACGTTATACGTTACATGGTGATACTATATAACGTTATAACGTAATACTATATAACGTTATACGTTATAACGTAATACTATATAACGTTATACGTTATAACGTAATACTATATAACGTTATACTTTATATGGTAATATTATATAACGTTATACGTTATATGGTAATATTATATAACGTTATACGTTATAACGTAATACTATATAACGTTATACGTCATAACGTAATACTACATAACGTTATACGTTATAACGTAATACTACATGACGTTATACGTTATAACGTAATACTATATAACGTTATACGTTACATGGTGATACTATATAACGTTATACGTTACATGGTGATACTATATAACGTTATACGTTATAACGTAATACTATATAACGTTATACGTTATAACGTAATACCATATAACGTTATACGTCATAACGTAATACTATATAACGTTATACGTTATAACGTAATACTATATAAGGTTATACGTTGTAACGTAATACTATATAACGTTATACGTTATAACGTAATACTATATAACGTTATACGTTATAACGTTATACGTTATAACGTAATACTATATAACGTTATACGTTATAACGTAATACTATATAACGTTATACGTTATAACGTAATACTATATAACGTTATACGTTATATGGTGATACTATATAACGTTATAACGTAATACTATATAACGTTATACGTTATAACTTAATACTATATAACGTTATACGTTATAACGTAATACTATATAACGTTATACGTTATAACGTAATACTATATAACGTTATACGTTATATGGTGATACTATATAACGTTATAACGTAATACTATATAACGTTATACGTTATAACGTAATACTATATAACGTTATACGGTATAACGTAATACTATATAACGTTATACGTCATAACGTAATACTATATAACGTTATACGTTATAACGTAATACTATATATCGTTATACGTTATAACGTAACACTATATAACGTTATACGTTATAACGTAACACTATATAACGTTATACGTTATAACGTAATACTATATAACGTTATACGTTATAACGTTATACGTTATAACGTAACACTATATAACGTTATACGTTATAACGTAATACTATATAACGTTATACGTTATAACGTAATACTATATAACGTTATACGTTATAACATAATACCATATAACGTTATACGTTATAACTTAATACTATATAACGTTATACGTTATAACGTAATACTATATAACGTTATAAGTTATATGGTGATACTATATAACGTTATAACGTAATACTATATAACGCTATACGTTATAACGTAATACTATATAACGTTATACGTTATAACGTAATACTATATAACGTTATACGATTTAACGTAATACTATACAACGTTATATGATATAACGTAATACTATATAACGTTATACGTTATAACGTAATACTATATAACCTTATACGTTATAACGTAATACTATATAACGTTATACGTTATAACGTAATGCTATATAACGTTATACGTTATAAACGTAGTACTATATAACGTTATACGTTATAACGTAATACTATATAACGTTAGACGTTATAACGTAGTACTATATAACGTTATACGTTATAACGTAATACTATATAACGTTATACGATATAACGTAATACTATACAACGTTATATGATATAACGTAATACTATACAACGTTATACGTTATAACGTAATACTATATAACGTTATACTTTATATGGTAATATTATATAACGTTATACGTTATATGGTAATATTATATAACATTATACGTTATAACGTAATACTATATAACGTTATACGTCATAACGTAATACTACATAACGTTATACGTTATAACGTAATACTACATGGCGTTATACGTTATAACGTAATACTATATAACGTTATACGTTACATGGTGATAATATATAACGTTATACGTTACATGGTGATACTATATAACGTTATACGTTATAACGTAATACTATATAACGTTATACGTTATAACGTAATACTATATAACGTTATACGTTATAACGTAATACTATATAACGTTATACGTTATAACGTAATACTATATAACGTTATACGTTATAACGTAATACTATATAACGTTATACGTTATAACGTAATACTATATAACGTTATACGTTATAACGTAATACTATATAACGTTATACGTTATAACGTAATACTATATAACGTTATACGATATAACGTAATACTATACAACGTTATACGATATAACGTAATACTATACAACGTTATACGTTATAACGTAATACTATACAACGTTATACGTTATAACGTAATACTATATAACGTTATACGATATAACGTAATACTATACAACGTTATATGATATAACGTAATACTATATAACGTTATACGTTATAACGTAATACTATATAACGTTATACGTTATAACGTAGTACTATATAACGTTATACGTTATAACGTAATACCATATAACGTTATACGATATAACATAATACTATACAACGTTATATGATATAACGTAATACTATATAACGTTATAAGTTATATGGTGATACTATATAACGTTATAACGTAATACTACATGACGTTATACGTTATAACGTAATACTATATAACGTTATACGTTATAACGTAATACTATATAACGTTATACGATATAACGTAATACTATACAACGTTATATGATATAACGTAATACTATATAACGTTATACGTTATAACGTAATACTATATAACGTTATACGTTATAACGTAATACTATGTAACGTTATACGTTATATGGTGATACTATATAACGTTATACGTTATAACGTAATACTATATAACGTTATACGTTATACGTTATAACGTAATACTATATAACGTTATACGTTATAACGTAATACTGTATAACGTTATACGTTATATGGTGATACTATATAACGTTATACGTTATAACGTAATACTATATAACGTTATACGTTATACGTTATAACGTAATACTATATAACGTTATACGTTATAACGTAATACTATATAACGTTATACGTTGCATGGTGATACTATATAACGTTATAACGTAATAGTATATAACGTTATACGTTATACCGTAATACTATATAACGTTATACGTGATATGGTAATACTATATAACGTTAAACGTTATAACGTAATACTATATAACGTTATAACGTAATACTATATAACGTTATACGTCATAACGTAATACTATATAACGTTATACGTTATAACGTAATACTATATAACGTTATACGTTATAACGTTATACTACATAACGTTATACGTTATATGGTAATACTAAACAACGTTATACGTTATAACGTAATATTATATAACGTTATACGTTATAACGTAATACTATCGAACGTTATACGTTATAACGTAATACTATATAACGTTATACGTTATAACGCAATACTATATAACGTTATACGTTAAAACGTAACACAATATAACGTCATACGTTATATCGTAATACTATATAACGTTATACGTTATATGGTGATACTATATAACGTTATAACGTAATACTATATAATGTGATACGTTATATGGTAATACTATATAACGTTATACGTCATAACGTAATACTATATAACGTTACACGTTATAACGTAATACTATATAACGTTATACGTTATATGGTAATACTATATAACGTTATACGTTATACCGTAATACTATATAACGTTATACGTTATAACGTAATACTATATAACGTTATACGTTATAACGTAATACTATCTAACGTTATACGTTATATGGTGATGCTATATAACGCTATAACGTAATACTATATAACGTGATACGTTATATGGTAATACTATATAACGTTATACGTTATAACGTAATACTATATAACGTTATACGTTATAACGTAATACCATATAATGTTATACGATATAACGTAATACTATATAACGTTATACGTTATATGGTGATACTATATAACGTTATACGTTATAACGTAATACTACATAACGTTATACGTTATATGGTGATACTATATAACGTTATAACGTAATACTATATAACGTTATACGTTACATGGTGATACTATATAACGTTACAACGTAATAGTATATAACGTTATACGTTATACCGTAATACTATATAACGTTATACGTTATAACGTAATACTATATAACGTTATACGTTATATGGTGATACTATATAACGTTATACGTTATAACGTAATACTACATAACGTTATACGTTATATGGTGATACTATATAACGTTATAACGTAATACTATATAACGTTATACGTTACATGGTGATACTATATAACGTTATAACGTAATACTATATAACGTTATACGTTATAACGTAATACTATATAACGTTATACGTTATAACGTAATACTATATAACGTTATACTTTATATGGTAATATTATATAACGTTATACGTTATATGGTAATATTATATAACGTTATACGTTATAACGTAATACTATATAACGTTATACGTCATAACGTAATACTACATAACGTTATACGTTATAACGTAATACTACATGACGTTATACGTTATAACGTAATACTATATAACGTTATACGTTACATGGTGATACTATATAACGTTACAACGTAATAGTATATAACGTTATACGTTATACCGTAATACTATATAACGTTATACGTGATATGGAAATACTATATAACGTTATACGTTATAACGTAATACTATATAACGTTATACGTTATATGGTGATACTATATAACGTTATACGTTATAACGTAATACTACATAACGTTATACGTTATATGGTGATACTATATAACGTTATAACGTAATACTATATAACGTTATACGTTACATGGTGATACTATATAACGTTATAACGTAATACTATATAACGTTATAAGTTATAACGTAATACTATATAACGTTATACGTTATAACGCAATACTATATAACGTTATACGTTAAAACGTAACACTATATAACGTCATACGTTATATCGTAATACTATATAACGTTATACGTTATATGGTGATACTATATAACGTTATAACGTAATACTATATAACGTGATACGTTATATGGTAATACTATATAACGTTATACGTCATAACGTAATACTATATAACGTTACACGTTATAACGTAATACTATATAACGTTATACGTTATATGGTAATACTATATAACGTTATACGTTATACCGTAATACTATATAACGTTATACGTTATAACGTAATACTATATAACGTTATACGTTATAACGTAATACTATCTAACGTTATACGTTATATGGTGATGCTATATAACGTTATAACGTAATACTATATAACGTGATACGTTATATGGTAATACTATATAACGTTATACGTTATAACGTAATACTATATAACGTTATACGTTATAACGTAATACCATATAATGTTATACGATATAACGTAATACTATATAACGTTATACGTTATATGGTGATACTATATAACGTTATACGTTATAACGTAATACTACATAACGTTATACGTTATATGGTGATACTATATAACGTTATAACGTAATACTATATAACGTTATACGTTACATGGTGATACTATATAACGTTACAACGTAATAGTATATAACGTTATACGTTATACCGTAATACTATATAACGTTATACGTGATATGGAAATACTATATAACGTTATACGTTATAACGTAATACTATATAACGTTATACGTTATATGGTGATACTATATAACGTTATACGTTATAACGTAATACTACATAACGTTATACGTTATATGGTGATACTATATAACGTTATAACGTAATACTATATAACGTTATACGTTACATGGTGATACTATATAACGTTATAACGTAATACTATATAACGTTATACGTTATAACGTAATACTATATAACGTTATACGTTATAACGTAATACTATATAACGTTATACTTTATATGGTAATATTATATAACGTTATACGTTATATGGTAATATTATATAACGTTATACGTTATAACGTAATACTATATAACGTTATACGTCATAACGTAATACTACATAACGTTATACGTTATAACGTAATACTACATGACGTTATACGTTATAACGTAATACTATATAACGTTATACGTTACATGGTGATACTATATAACGTTATACGTTACATGGTGATACTATATAACGTTATACGTTATAACGTAATACTATATAACGTTATACGTTATAACGTAATACCATATAACGTTATACGTCATAACGTAATACTATATAACGTTATACGTTATAACGTAATACTATATAAGGTTATACGTTGTAACGTAATACTATATAACGTTATACGTTATAACGTAATACTATATAACGTTATACGTTATAACGTTATACGATATAACGTAATACTATATAACGTTATACGTTATAACGTTATACGATATAACGTAATACTATATAACGTTATACGTTATAACGTAATACTATATAACGTTATACGTTATAACGTAATACTATATAACGTTATACGTTATATGGTGATACTATATAACGTTATAACGTAATACTATATAACGTTATACGTTATAACTTAATACTATATAACGTTATACGTTATAACGTAATACTATATAACGTTATACGTTATAACGTAATACTATATAACGTTATACGTTATATGGTGATACTATATAACGTTATAACGTAATACTATATAACGTTATACGTTATAACGTAATACTATATAACGTTATACGGTATAACGTAATACTATATAACGTTATACGTCATAACGTAATACTATATAACGTTATACGTTATAACGTAATACTATATATCGTTATACGTTATAACGTAATACTATATAACGTTATACGTTATAACGTAACACTATATAACGTTATACGTTATAACGTAATACTATATAACGTTATACGTTATAACGTTATACGTTATAACGTAATACTATATAACGTTATAAGTTATATGGTGATACTATATAACGTTATAACGTAATACTATATAACGCTATACGTTATAACGTAATACTATATAACGTTATACGTTATAACGTAATACTATATAACGTTATACGATTTAACGTTATACGATTTAACGTAATACTATACAACGTTATATGATATAACGTAATACTATATAACGTTATACGTTATAACGTAATACTATATAACCTTATACGTTATAACGTAATACTATATAACGTTATACGTTATAACGTAATACTATATAACGTTATACGATTTAACGTTATACGATTTAACGTAATACTATACAACGTTATATGATATAACGTAATACTATATAACGTTATACGTTATAACGTAATACTATATAACCTTATACGTTATAACGTAATACTATATAACCTTATACGTTATAACGTAATACTATATAACGTTATACGTTATAACGTAATGCTATATAACGTTATACGTTATAACGTAGTACTATATAACGTTATACGTTATAACGTAATACTATATAACGTTATACGTTATAACGTAGTACTATATAACGTTATACGTTATAACGTAATACTATATAACGTTATACGATATAACGTAATACTATACAACGTTATATGATATAACGTAATACTATACAACGTTATACGTTATAACGTAATACTATATAACGTTATACTTTATATGGTAATATTATATAACGTTATACGTTATATGGTAATATTATATAACATTATACGTTATAACGTAATACTATATAACGTTATACGTCATAACGTAATACTACATAACGTTATACGTTATAACGTAATACTACATGACGTTATACGTTATAACGTAATACTATATAACGTTATACGTTACATGGTGATAATATATAACGTTATACGTTACATGGTGATACTATATAACGTTATACGTTATAACGGAATACTATATAACGTTATACGTTATAACGTAATACTATATAACGTTATACGTTATAACGTAATACTATATAACGTTATACGTTATAACGTAATACTATATAACGTTATACGTTATAACGTAATACTATATAACGTTATACGTTATAACGTAATACTATATAACGTTATACGTTATAACGTAATACTATATAACGTTATACGTTATAACGTAATACTATATAACGTTATACGATATAACGTAATACTATACAACGTTATACGATATAGCGTAATACTATACAACGTTATACGTTATAACGTAATACTATATAACGTTATACGTTATAACGTAATACTATATAACGTTATACGATATAACGTAATACTATACAACGTTATATGATATAACGTAATACTATATAACGTTATACGTTATAACGTAATACTATATAACGTTATACGTTATAACGTAGTACTATATAACGTTATACGTTATAACGTAATACCATATAACGTTATACGATATAACATAATACTATACAACGTTATATGATATAACGTAATACTATATAACGTTATAAGTTATATGGTGATACTATATAACGTTATAACGTAATACTACATGACGTTATACGTTATAACGTAATACTATATAACGTTATACGTTATAACGTAATACTATATAACGTTATACGATATAACGTAATACTATACAACGTTATATGATATAACGTAATACTATATAACGTTATACGTTATAACGTAATACTATATAACGTTATACGTTATAACGTAATACTATATAACGTTATACGTTATACGTTATAACGTAATACTATATAACGTTATACGTTATAACGTAATACTGTATAACGTTATACGTTATATGGTGATACTATATAACGTTATACGTTATAACGTAATACTATATAACGTTATACGTTATACGTTATAACGTAATACTATATAACGTTATACGTTATAACGTAATACTATATAACGTTATACGTTGCATGGTGATACTATATAACGTTATAACGTAATAGTATATAACGTTATACGTTATACCGTAATACTATATAACGTTATACGTCATAACGTAATACTATATAACGTTATACGTTATAACGTAATACTATATAACGTTATACGTTATAACGTTATACTACATAACGTTATACGTTATATGGTAATACTAAATAACGTTATACGTTATAACGTAATATTATATAACGTTATACGTTATAACGTAATACTATAGAACGTTATACGTTATAACGTAATACTATATAACGTTATACGTTATAACGCAATACTATATAACGTTATACGTTAAAACGTAACACTATATAACGTCATACGTTATATCGTAATACTATATAACGTTATACGTTATATGGTGATACTATATAACGTTATAACGTAATACTATATAACGTGATACGTTATATGGTAATACTATATAACGTTATACGTCATAACGTAATACTATATAACGTTACACGTTATAACGTAATACTTTATAACGTTATACGTTATATGGTAATACTATATAACGTTATACGTTATACCGTAATACTATATAACGTTATACGTTATATGGTAATATTATATAACGTTATACGTTATAACGTAATACTATATAACGTTATACGTCATAACGTAATACTACATAACGTTATACGTTATAACGTAATACTACATGACGTTATACGTTATAACGTAATACTATCTAACGTTATACGTTATATGGTGATGCTATATAACGTTATAACGTAATACTATATAACGTGATACGTTATATGGTAATACTATATAACGTTATACGTTATAACGTAATACTATATAACGTTATACGTTATAACGTAATACCATATAATGTTATACGATATAACGTAATACTATATAACGTTATACGTTATATGGTGATACTATATAACGTTATACGTTATAACGTAATACTACATAACGTTATACGTTATATGGTGATACTATATAACGTTATAACGTAATACTATATAACGTTATACGTTACATGGTGATACTATATAACGTTACAACGTAATAGTATATAACGTTATACGTTATACCGTAATACTATATAACGTTATACGTGATATGGAAATACTATATAACGTTATACGTTATAACGTAATACTATATAACGTTATACGTTATATGGTGATACTATATAACGTTATACGTTATAACGTAATACTATATAACGTTATACGTTATAACGTAATACTACATAACGTTATACGTTATATGGTGATACTATATAACGTTATAACGTAATACTATATAACGTTATACGTTACATGGTGATACTATATAACGTTATAACGTAATACGATATAACGTTATACGTTATAACGTAATACTATATAACGTTATACGTTATAACGTAATACTATATAACGTTATACTTTATATGGTAATATTATATAACGTTATACGTTATATGGTAATATTATATAACGTTATACGTTATAACGTAATACTATATAACGTTATACGTCATAACGTAATACTACATAACGTTATACGTTATAACGTAATACTACATGACGTTATACGTTATAACGTAATACTATATAACGTTATACGTTACATGGTGATACTATATAACGTTACAACGTAATAGTATATAACGTTATACGTTATACCGTAATACTATATAACGTTATACGTGATATGGAAATACTATATAACGTTATACGTTATAACGTAATACTATATAACGTTATACGTTATATGGTGATACTATATAACGTTATACGTTATAACGTAATACTACATAACGTTATACGTTATATGGTGATACTATATAACGTTATAACGTAATACTATATAACGTTATACGTTACATGGTGATACTATATAACGTTATAACGTAATACTATATAACGTTATACGTTATAACGTAATACTATATAACGTTATACGTTATAACGCAATACTATATAACGTTATACGTTAAAACGTAACACTATATAACGTCATACGTTATATCGTAATACTATATAACGTTATACGTTATATGGTGATACTATATAACGTTATAACGTAATACTATATAACGTGATACGTTATATGGTAATACTATATAACATTATACGTCATAACGTAATACTATATAACGTTACACGTTATAACGTAATACTATATAACGTTATACGTTATATGGTAATACTATATAACGTTATACGTTATACCGTAATACTATATAACGTTATACGTTATAACGTAATACTATATAACGTTATACGTTATAACGTAATACTATCTAACGTTATACGTTATATGGTGATGCTATATAACGTTATAACGTAATACTATATAACGTGATACGTTATATGGTAATACTATATAACGTTATACGTTATAACGTAATACTATATAACGTTATACGTTATAACGTAATACCATATAATGTTATACGATATAACGTAATACTATATAACGTTATACGTTATATGGTGATACTATATAACGTTATACGTTATAACGTAATACTACATAACGTTATACGTTATATGGTGATACTATATAACGTTATAACGTAATACTATATAACGTTATACGTTACATGGTGATACTATATAACGTTACAACGTAATAGTATATAACGTTATACGTTATACCGTAATACTATATAACGTTATACGTGATATGGAAATACTATATAACGTTATACGTTATAACGTAATACTATATAACGTTATACGTTATATGGTGATACTATATAACGTTATACGTTATAACGTAATACTACATAACGTTATACGTTATATGGTGATACTATATAACGTTATAACGTAATACTATATAACGTTATACGTTACATGGTGATACTATATAACGTTATAACGTAATACTATATAACGTTATACGTTATAACGTAATACTATATAACGTTATACGTTATAACGTAATACTATATAACGTTATACGTTATAACGTAATACTATATAACGTTATACTTTATATGGTAATATTATATAACGTTATACGTTATATGGTAATATTATATAACGTTATACGTTATAACGTAATACTATATAACGTTATACGTCATAACGTAATACTACATAACGTTATACGTTATAACGTAATACTACATGACGTTATACGTTATAACGTAATACTATATAACGTTATACGTTACATGGTGATACTATATAACGTTATACGTTACATGGTGATACTATATAACGTTATACGTTATAACGTAATACTATATAACGTTATACGTTATAACGTAATACCATATAACGTTATACGTCATAACGTAATACTATATAACGTTATACGTTATAACGTAATACTATATAAGGTTATACGTTGTAACGTAATACTATATAACGTTATACGTTATAACGTAATACTATATAACGTTATACGTTATAACGTTATACGTTATAACGTAATACTATATAACGTTATACGTTATAACGTAATACTATATAACGTTATACGTTATAACGTAATACTATATAACGTTATACGTTATATGGTGATACTATATAACGTTATAACGTAATACTATATAACGTTATACGTTATAACTTAATACTATATAACGTTATACGTTATAACGTAATACTATATAACGTTATACGTTATAACGTAATACTATATAACGTTATACGTTATATGGTGATACTATATAACGTTATAACGTAATACTATATAACGTTATACGTTATAACGTAATACTATATAACGTTATACGGTATAACGTAATACTATATAACGTTATACGTCATAACGTAATACTATATAACGTTATACGTTATAACGTAATACTATATATCGTTATACGTTATAACGTAATACTATATAACGTTATACGTTATAACGTAACACTATATAACGTTATACGTTATAACGTAATACTATATAACGTTATACGTTATATGGTGATACTATATAACGTTATAACGTAATACTATATAACGTTATACGTTATAACGTAATACTATATAACGTTATACGGTATAACGTAATACTATATAACGTTATACGTTATAACGTAATACTATATAACGTTATAAGTTATATGGTGATACTATATAACGTTATAACGTAATACTATATAACGCTATACGTTATAACGTAATACTATATAACGTTATACGTTATAACGTAATACTATATAACGTTATACGATTTAACGTAATACTATACAACGTTATATGATATAACGTAATACTATATAACGTTATACGTTATAACGTAATACTATATAACCTTATACGTTATAACGTAATACTATATAACGTTATACGTTATAACGTAATGCTATATAACGTTATACGTTATAACGTAGTACTATATAACGTTATACGTTATAACGTAATACTATATAACGTTATACGTTATAACGTAGTACTATATAACGTTATACGTTATAACGTAATACTATATAACGTTATACGATATAACGTAATACTATACAACGTTATATGATATAACGTAATACTATACAACGTTATACGTTATAACGTAATACTATATAACGTTATACTTTATATGGTAATATTATATAACGTTATACGTTATATGGTAATATTATATAACATTATACGTTATAACGTAATACTATATAACGTTATACGTCATAACGTAATACTACATAACGTTATACGTTATAACGTAATACTACATGACGTTATACGTTATAACGTAATACTATATAACGTTATACGTTACATGGTGATAATATATAACGTTATACGTTACATGGTGATACTATATAACGTTATACGTTATAACGTAATACTATATAACGTTATACGTTATAACGTAATACTATATAACGTTATACGTTATAACGTAATACTATATAACGTTATACGTTATAACGTAATACTATATAACGTTATACGTTATAACGTAATACTATATAATGTTATACGTTATAACGTAATACTATATAACGTTATACGATATAACGTAATACTGTACAACGTTATATGATATAACGTAATACTATATAACGTTATACGTTATAACGTAATACTATATAACGTTATACGTTATAACGTAATACTATATAACGTTATACGATATAACGTAATACTATACAACGTTATATGATATAACGTAATACTATATAACGTTATACGTTATAACGTAATACTATATAACGTTATACGTTATAACGTAGTACTATATAACGTTATACGTTATAACGTAATACCATATAACATTATACGATATAACATAATACTATACAACGTTATATGATATAACGTAATAATATATAACGTTATAAGTTATATGGTGATACTATATAACGTTATAACGTAATACTACATGACGTTATACGTTATAACGTAATACTATATAACGTTATACGTTATAACGTAATACTATATAACGTTATACGATATAACGTAATACTATACAACGTTATATGATATAACGTAATACTATATAACGTTATACGTTATAACGTAATACTATATAACGTTATACGTTATAACGTAATACTATATAACGTTATACGTTATAACGTAATGCTATATAACGTTATACGTTATAACGTAGTACTATATAACGTTATACGTTGTAACGTAATACTATATAACGTTATACGTTATAACGTAGTACTATATAACGTTATACGTTATAACGTAATACTATATAACGTTATACGATATAACGTAATACTATACAACGTTATATGATATAACGTAATACTATACAACGTTATACGTTATAACGTAATACTATATAACGTTATACTTTATATGGTAATATTATATAACGTTATACGTTATATGGTAATATTATATAACGTTATACGTTATAACGTAATACTATATAACGTTATACGTCATAACGTAATACTACATAACGTTATACGTTATAACGTAATACTACATGACGTTATACGTTATAACGTAATACTATATAACGTTATACGTTACATGGTGATAATATATAACGTTATACGTTACATGGTGATACTATATAACGTTATACGTTATAACGTAATACTATATAACGTTATACGTTATAACGTAATACTATATAACGTTATACGTTATAACGTAATACTATATAACGTTATACGTTATAACGTAATACTATATAACGTTATACGTTATAACGTAATACTATATAACGTTATACGATATAACGTAATACTATATAACGTTATACTATATAACGTAATACTATATAACGTTATACGTTATAACGTAATACTATATAACGTTATACGTTATATGGTAATACCATATAACGTTATACGTCATAACGTAATACTATATAACGTTATACGTTATAACGTAATACTATATAAGGTTATACGTTATAACGTAATACTATATAACGTTATACGTTATATGGTGATACTATATAACGTTATAACGTAATACTATATAACGTTATACGTTATAACTTAATACTATATAACGTTATACGTTATAACGTAATACTATATAACGTTATACGTTATAACGTAATACTATATAAGGTTATACGTTATAACGTAATACTATATAACGTTATACGTTATAACGTAATACTACATAACGTTATACGTTATAACGTAATACTACATGACGTTATACGTTATAACGTAATACTATATAACGTTATACGTTACATGGTGATAATATATAACGTTATACTTTATATGGTAATATTATATAACGTTATACGTTATATGGTAATATTATATAACGTTATACGTTATAACGTAATACTATATAACGTTATACGTCATAACGTAATACTACATAACGTTATACGTTATAACGTAATACTACATGACGTTATACGTTATAACGTAATACTATATAACGTTATACGTTACATGGTGATAATATATAACGTTATACGTTACGTGGTGATACTATATAACGTTATACGTTATAACGTAATACTATATAACGTTATACGTTATAACGTAGTACTATATAACGTTATACGTTATAACGTAATACTATATAACGTTATACGATATAACGTAATACTATACAACGTTATATGATATAACGTAATACTATATAACGTTATACGTTATAACGTAATACTATATAACGTTATACGTTATAACGTAGTACTATATAACGTTATACGTTATAACGTAATACCATATAACGTTATACGATATAACATAATACTATACAACGTTATATGATATAACGTAATAATATATAACGTTATAAGTTATATGGTGATACTATATAACGTTATAACGTAATACTACATGACGTTATACGTTATAACGTAATACTATATAACGTTATACGTTATAACGTAATACTATATAACGTTATACGATATAACGTAATACTATACAACGTTATATGATATAACGTAATACTATATAACGTTATACGTTATAACGTAATACTATATAACGTTATACGTTATAACGTAATGCTATATAACGTTATACGTTATAACGTAGTACTATATAACGTTATACGTTATAACGTAATACTATATAACGTTATACGTTATAACGTAGTACTATATAACGTTATACGTTATAACGTAATACTATATAACGTTATACGATATAACGTAATACTACATGACGTTATACGTTATAACGTAATACTATATAACGTTATACGTTACATGGTGATACTATATAACGTTATACGTTACATGGTGATACTATATAACGTTATACGTTATAACGTAATACTATATAACGTTATACGTTATAACGTAATACCATATAACGTTATACGTCATAACGTAATACTATATAACGTTATACGTTATAACGTAATACTATATAAGGTTATACGTTGTAACGTAATACTATATAACGTTATACGTTATAACGTAATACTATATAACGTTATACGTTATAACGTTATACGTTATAACGTAATACTATATAACGTTATACGTTATAACGTAATACTATATAACGTTATACGTTATAACGTAATACTATATAACGTTATACGTTATATGGTGATACTATATAACGTTATAACGTAATACTATATAACGTTATACGTTATAACTTAATACTATATAACGTTATACGTTATAACGTAATACTATATAACGTTATACGTTATAACGTAATACTATATAACGTTATACGTTATATGGTGATACTATATAACGTTATAACGTAATACTATATAACGTTATACGTTATAACGTAATACTATATAACGTTATACGGTATAACGTAATACTATATAACGTTATACGTCATAACGTAATACTATATAACGTTATACGTTATAACGTAATACTATATATCGTTATACGTTATAACGTAATACTATATAACGTTATACGTTATAACGTAACACTATATAACGTTATACGTTATAACGTAATACTATATAACGTTATACGTTATATGGTGATACTATATAACGTTATAACGTAATACTATATAACGTTATACGTTATAACGTAATACTATATAACGTTATACGGTATAACGTAATACTATATAACGTTATACGTTATAACGTAATACTATATAACGTTATAAGTTATATGGTGATACTATATAACGTTATAACGTAATACTATATAACGCTATACGTTATAACGTAATACTATATAACGTTATACGTTATAACGTAATACTATATAACGTTATACGATTTAACGTAATACTATACAACGTTATATGATATAACGTAATACTATATAACGTTATACGTTATAACGTAATACTATATAACCTTATACGTTATAACGTAATACTATATAACGTTATACGTTATAACGTAATGCTATATAACGTTATACGTTATAACGTAGTACTATATAACGTTATACGTTATAACGTAATACTATATAACGTTATACGTTATAACGTAGTACTATATAACGTTATACGTTATAACGTAATACTATATAACGTTATACGATATAACGTAATACTATACAACGTTATATGATATAACGTAATACTATACAACGTTATACGTTATAACGTAATACTATATAACGTTATACTTTATATGGTAATATTATATAACGTTATACGTTATATGGTAATATTATATAACATTATACGTTATAACGTAATACTATATAACGTTATACGTCATAACGTAATACTACATAACGTTATACGTTATAACGTAATACTACATGACGTTATACGTTATAACGTAATACTATATAACGTTATACGTTACATGGTGATAATATATAACGTTATACGTTACATGGTGATACTATATAACGTTATACGTTATAACGTAATACTATATAACGTTATACGTTATAACGTAATACTATATAACGTTATACGTTATAACGTAATACTATATAACGTTATACGTTATAACGTAATACTATATAACGTTATACGTTATAACGTAATACTATATAATGTTATACGTTATAACGTAATACTATATAACGTTATACGATATAACGTAATACTGTACAACGTTATATGATATAACGTAATACTATATAACGTTATACGTTATAACGTAATACTATATAACGTTATACGTTATAACGTAATACTATATAACGTTATACGATATAACGTAATACTATACAACGTTATATGATATAACGTAATACTATATAACGTTATACGTTATAACGTAATACTATATAACGTTATACGTTATAACGTAGTACTATATAACGTTATACGTTATAACGTAATACCATATAACGTTATACGATATAACATAATACTATACAACGTTATATGATATAACGTAATAATATATAACGTTATAAGTTATATGGTGATACTATATAACGTTATAACGTAATACTACATGACGTTATACGTTATAACGTAATACTATATAACGTTATACGTTATAACGTAATACTATATAACGTTATACGATATAACGTAATACTATACAACGTTATATGATATAACGTAATACTATATAACGTTATACGTTATAACGTAATACTATATAACGTTATACGTTATAACGTAATACTATATAACGTTATACGTTATAACGTAATGCTATATAACGTTATACGTTATAACGTAGTACTATATAACGTTATACGTTGTAACGTAATACTATATAACGTTATACGTTATAACGTAGTACTATATAACGTTATACGTTATAACGTAATACTATATAACGTTATACGATATAACGTAATACTATACAACGTTATATGATATAACGTAATACTATACAACGTTATACGTTATAACGTAATACTATATAACGTTATACTTTATATGGTAATATTATATAACGTTATACGTTATATGGTAATATTATATAACGTTATACGTTATAACGTAATACTATATAACGTTATACGTCATAACGTAATACTACATAACGTTATACGTTATAACGTAATACTACATGACGTTATACGTTATAACGTAATACTATATAACGTTATACGTTACATGGTGATAATATATAACGTTATACGTTACATGGTGATACTATATAACGTTATACGTTATAACGTAATACTATATAACGTTATACGTTATAACGTAATACTATATAACGTTATACGTTATAACGTAATACTATATAACGTTATACGTTATAACGTAATACTATATAACGTTATACGTTATAACGTAATACTATATAACGTTATACGATATAACGTAATACTATATAACGTTATACGATATAACGTAATACTATATAACGTTATACGTTATAACGTAATACTATATAACGTTATACGTTATATGGTAATACCATATAACGTTATACGTCATAACGTAATACTATATAACGTTATACGTTATAACGTAATACTATATAAGGTTATACGTTATAACGTAATACTATATAACGTTATACGTTATATGGTGATACTATATAACGTTATAACGTAATACTATATAACGTTATACGTTATAACTTAATACTATATAACGTTATACGTTATAACGTAATACTATATAACGTTATACGTTATAACGTAATACTATATAAGGTTATACGTTATAACGTAATACTATATAACGTTATACGTTATAACGTAATACTACATAACGTTATACGTTATAACGTAATACTACATGACGTTATACTTTATAACGTAATACTATATAACGTTATACGTTACATGGTGATAATATATAACGTTATACTTTATATGGTAATATTATATAACGTTATACGTTATATGGTAATATTATATAACGTTATACGTTATAACGTAATACTATATAACGTTATACGTCATAACGTAATACTACATAACGTTATACGTTATAACGTAATACTACATGACGTTATACGTTATAACGTAATACTATATAACGTTATACGTTACATGGTGATAATATATAACGTTATACGTTACGTGGTGATACTATATAACGTTATACGTTATAACGTAATACTATATAACGTTATACGTTATAACGTAGTACTATATAACGTTATACGTTATAACGTAATACTATATAACGTTATACGATATAACGTAATACTATACAACGTTATATGATATAACGTAATACTATATAACGTTATACGTTATAACGTAATACTATATAACGTTATACGTTATAACGTAGTACTATATAACGTTATACGTTATAACGTAATACCATATAACGTTATACGATATAACATAATACTATACAACGTTATATGATATAACGTAATAATATATAACGTTATAAGTTATATGGTGATACTATATAACGTTATAACGTAATACTACATGACGTTATACGTTATAACGTAATACTATATAACGTTATACGTTATAACGTAATACTATATAACGTTATACGATATAACGTAATACTATACAACGTTATATGATATAACGTAATACTATATAACGTTATACGTTATAACGTAATACTATATAACGTTATACGTTATAACGTAATGCTATATAACGTTATACGTTATAACGTAGTACTATATAACGTTATACGTTATAACGTAATACTATATAACGTTATACGTTATAACGTAGTACTATATAACGTTATACGTTATAACGTAATACTATATAACGTTATACGATATAACGTAATACTATACAACGTTATATGATATAACGTAATACTATACAACGTTATACGTTATAACGTAATACTATATAACGTTATACTTTATATGGTAATAT
The DNA here is from genome assembly GCF_040668555.2 of Bombus flavifrons. Taxonomy (NCBI): domain Eukaryota; kingdom Metazoa; phylum Arthropoda; class Insecta; order Hymenoptera; family Apidae; genus Bombus; species Bombus flavifrons. The sequence goes on from NW_027185031.1 coordinate 21,998, forward strand.
TATATAACGTTATACGTTATATGGTAATATTATATAACGTTATACGTTATAACGTAATACTATATAACGTTATACGTCATAACGTAATACTACATAACGTTATACGTTATAACGTAATACTACATGACGTTATACGTTATAACGTAATACTATATAACGTTATACGTTACATGGTGATAATATATAACGTTATACGTTACATGGTGATACTATATAACGTTATACGTTATAACGTAATACTATATGACGTTATACGTTATAACGTAATACTATATAACGTTATACGTTATAACGTAGTACTATATAAAGTTATACGTTATAACGTAGTACTATATAACGTTATACGTTATAACGTAATACTATATAACGTTATACGATATAACGTAATACTATATAACGTTATACGTTATAACGTAATACTATATAACGTTATACGATATAACGTAATACTATACAACGTTATATGATATAACGTAATACTATACAACGTTATACGTTATAACGTAATACTATATAACGTTATACTTTATATGGTTATATTATATAACGTTATACGTTATATGGTAATATTATATAACGTTATACGTTACATGGTGATACTATATAACGTTATACGTTATAACGTAATACTATATAACGTTATACGTTATAACGTAGTACTATATAACGTTATACGTTATAACGTAATACTATATAACGTTATACGATATTACGTAATACTATATAACGTTATACGTTATAACGTAATACTATATAACGTTATACGATATAACGTAATACTATACAACGTTATATGATATAACGTAATACTATACAACGTTATACGTTATAACGTAATACTATATAACGTTATACGTTATATGGTAATATTATATAACGTTATACGTTATATGGTAATATTATATAACGTTATACGTTATAACGTAATACTATATAACGTTATACGTCATAACGTAACACTATATAACGGTATACGTTATAACGTAATACTACATAACGTTATACGTTATAACGTAATACTATATAACGTTATACGTTATAACGTAATACTATATAACGTTATACGTCATAACGTAATACTATATAACGTTATACGTTATAACGTAATACTACATAACGTTATACGTTATAACGTAATACTATATAACGTTATACGTTATAACGTAATACTATATAACATTATACGTTATAACGTAATACTATATATCGTTATACGTTATAACGTAATACTATATAACGTTATACGTTATAACGTAATACTATATAACGTTATACGTTATAACGTAATACTATATAACGTTATACGTTATAACGTAATACTATATAACGTTATACGTTATAACGTAATATGATATAATGTTATACGTTATAACGTAATACTATATAACGTTATACGTTATAACGTAATACTATATATCGTTATACGTTATAACGTAGTACTATATAACGTTATACGTTATAACGTAATACTATATAACGTTATACGATATAACGTAATACTATACAACGTTATACGTTATAACGTAATACTATATAAAGTTATACGTTATAACGTAATACTATATAACGTTATACGATATAATGTAATACTATACAACGTTATATGATATAACGTAATACTATACAACGTTATACGTTATAACGTAATACTATATAACGTTATACTTTATATGGTAATATTATATAACGTTATACGTTATATGGTAATATTATATAACGTTATACGTTATAACGTAATACTATATAACGTTATACGACATAACGTAATACTACATAACGTTATACGTTATAACGTAATACTACATGACGTTATACGTTATAACGTAATACTATATAACGTTATACGTTACATGGTGATACTATATAACGTTATACGTTACATGGTGATACTATATAACGTTATACGTTATAACGTAATACTATATAACGTTATACGTTACATGGTGATACTATATAACGTTATACGTTACATGGTGATACCATATAACGTTATACGTTATAACGTAATACTATATAACGTTATACGTTATAACGTAATACCATATAACGTTATACGTCATAACGTAATACTATATAACGTTATACGTTATAACGTAATACTATATAAGGTTATACGTTATAACGTAATACTATATAACGTTATACGTTATAACGTAATACTATATAACGTTATACGTTATATCGTTATACTATATAACGTTATACGTTATAACGTAATACTATATAACGTTATACGTTATAACGTAATACTATATAACGTTATACGTTATATGGTGATACTATATAACGTTATAACGTAATACTATATAACGTTATACGTTATAACTTAATACTATATAACGTTATACGTTATAACGTAATACTATATAACGTTATACGTTATAACGTAATACTATATAACATTATACGTTATAACGTAATACTATATATCGTTATACGTTATAACGTAATACTATATAACGTTATACGTTATAACGTAATACTATATAACGTTATACGTTATAACGTAATACTATATAACGTTATACGTTATAACGTAATACTATATAACGTTATACGTTATAACGTAATATGATATAACGTTATACGTTATAACGTAATACTATATATCGTTATACGTTATAACGTAATACTATATAACGTTATACGTTATAACGTAACACTATATAACGCTATACGTTATAACGTAATACTATATAACGTTATACGTTATAACGTAATACTATATAACGTTATACGTTACATGGTGATACTATATGACGTTATACGTTATAACGTAATACTATATAATGTTATACGTTATAACGTAATACTATATAACGTTATACGTTATAACGTATTACTATATAACGTTATACGTTATAACGTAATACTACATAACGTTATACGTTATAACGTAATACTATATAACGTTATACGTTACATGGTGATACTATATAACGTTATACGTTATAACGTAATACTATATAACGTTATACGTTACATGGTGATACTATATAACGTTATATGTTATAACGTAATACTATATAACGTTATACGTTATAACGTAATACTATATAACGTTATACGATATAACTTAATACTATATAACGTTATACGTTATAACGTAATACTATATAACGTTATACGTTATAACGTAATACTATATAACGTTATACGTTATAACGTAATACTATATAACGTTATACGTTATAACGTAATACTATATATCGTTATACGATATAACGTAATACTATATAACGTTATACGTTATAACGTAACACTATATAACGCTATACGTTATATCGTAATACTATATAACGTTATACGTTATAACGTAATACTATATAACGTTATACGTTACATGGTGATACTATATGACGTTATACGTTATAACGTAATACTATATAATGTTATACGTTATAACGTAATACTATATAACGTTATACGTTATAACGTAATACTATATATCGTTATACGTTATAACGTAACACTATATAACGTTATACGTTATAACGTAATACTATATAACGTTATACGTTATAACGTAATACTATATAACGTTATACGTTACATGGTGATACTATATAACGTTATACGTTATAACGTAATACTATATAACGTTATACGTTATAACGTAATACTATATAACGTTATACGGTATAACGTAATACTATATAACGTTATACGTTATAACGTAATACTATATAACGTTATACGTTATATGGTAATATTATATAACGTTATACGTTATAACGTAATACTATATAACGTTATACGTCATAACGTAATACTACATAACGTTATACGTTATAACGTAATACTACATGACGTTATACGTTATAACGTAATACTATATAACGTTATACGTTACATGGTGATACTATATAACGTTATACGTTACATGGTGATACTATATAACGTTATACGTTATAACGTAATACTATATAACGTTATACGTTATAACGTAATACTATATAACGTTATACGTTATAACGTAATACTATATAACGTTATACGTTATAACGTAATACTATATAACGTTATACGATATAACGTAATACTATATAACGTTATACGATATAACGTAATACTATATAACGTTATACGTTATAACGTAATACTATATAACGTTATACGTTATAGCGTAATACTATATAACGTTATACGTCATAACGTAATACTATATAACGTTATACGTTATAACGTAATACTACATAACGTTATACGTTATAACGTAATACTATATAACGTTATACGTTATAACGTAATACTATATAACGTTATACGTTACATGGTGATACTATATAACGTTATACGTCATAACGTAATACTATATGACGTTATACGTTATAACGTAATACTATATAACGTTATACGTTATAACGTAGTACTATATAAAGTTATACGTTATAACGTAATACTATATAACGTTATACGTTATAACGTAGTACTATATAAAGTTATACGTTATAACGTAGTACTATATAACGTTATACGTTATAACGTAATACTATATAACGTTATACGATATAACGTAATACTATATAACGTTATACGTTATAACGTAATACTATATAACGTTATACGATATAACGTAATACTATACAACGTTATATGATATAACGTAATACTATACAACGTTATACGTTATAACGTAATACTATATAACGTTATACTTTATATGGTAATATTATATAACGTTATACGTTATATGGTAATATTATATAACGTTATACGTTACATGGTGATACTATATAACGTTATACGTTATAACGTAATACTATATAACGTTATACGTTATAACGTAGTACTATATAACGTTATACGTTATAACGTAATACTATATAACGTTATACGATATTACGTAATACTATATAACGTTATACGTTATAACGTAATACTATATAACGTTATACGATATAACGTAATACTATACAACGTTATATGATATAACGTAATACTATACAACGTTATACGTTATAACGTAATACTATATAACGTTATACGTTATATGGTAATATTATATAACGTTATACGTTATATGGTAATATTATATAACGTTATACGTTATAACGTAATACTATATAACGTTATACGTCATAACGTAATACTACATAACGTTATACGTTATAACGTAATACTACATGACGTTATACGTTATAACGTAATACTATATAACGTTATACGTTACATGGTGATACTATATAACGTTATACGTTACATGGTGATACTATATAACGTTATACGTTATAACGTAATACTATATAACGTTATACGTTATAACGTAATACTATATAACGTTATACGTTATAACGTAATACTATATAACGTTATACGTTATAACGTAATACTATATAACGTTATACGTTATAACGTAATACTATATAACGTTATACGATATAACGTAATACTATATAACGTTATACGATATAACGTAATACTATATAACGTTATACGTTATAACGTAATACTATATAACGTTATACGTTATAACGTAATACTATATAACGTTATACGTTATAACGTAATACTGCATAACGTTATACGATATAAGGTAATACTATATAACGTTATACGTTATAACGTAATACTATATAACGTTATACGTTATAACGTAATACTATATAACGTTATACGTCATAACGTAATACTATATAACGTTATACGTTATAACGTAATACTACATAACGTTATACGTTATAACGTAATACTATATAACGTTATACGTTATAACGTAATACTATATAACGTTATACGTCATAACGTAATACTATATAACGTTATACGTTATAACGTAATACTACATAACGTTATACGTTATAACGTAATACTATATAACGTTATACGTTATAACGTAATACTATATAACATTATACGTTATAACGTAATACTATATATCGTTATACGTTATAACGTAATACTATATAACGTTATACGTTATAACGTAATACTATATAACGTTATACGTTATAACGTAATACTATATAACGTTATACGTTATAACGTAATACTATATAACGTTATACGTTATAACGTAATATGATATAATGTTATACGTTATAACGTAATACTATATAACGTTATACGTTATAACGTAATACTATATATCGTTATACGTTATAACGTAATACTATATAACGTTATACGTTATAACGTAACACTATATAACGCTATACGTTATAACGTAATACTCTAGTAACGTTATACGTTATAAACGTAATACTTATAGTAACGTTATACGTTACATGGTGATACTATATGACGTTATACGTTATAACGTAATACTATATAATGTTATACGTTATAACGTAATACTATATAACGTTATACGTTATAACGTATTACTATATAACGTTATACGTTATAACGTAATACTACATAACGTTATACGTTATAACGTAATACTATATAACGTTATACGTTACATGGTGATACTATATAACGTTATACGTTTATACGTAATACTATATAACGTTATACGTTACATGGTGATACTATATAACGTTATATGTTATAACGTTATACTATATAACGTTATACGTATAACGTAATACTATAAAACGTTATACGATATAACTTAATACTATATAACGTTATACGTTATAACGTAATACTATATAACGTTATACGTTATAACGTAATACTATATAACGTTATACGTTATAACGTAATACTATATAACGTTATACGTTATAACGTAATACTATATATCGTTATACGTTATAACGTAATACTATATAACGTTATACGTTATAACGTAACACTATATAACGCTATACGTTATATCGTAATACTATATACGTTATACGTTATAACGTAATACTATATAACGTTATACGTTACATGGTGATACTATATGACGTTATACGTTATAACGTAATACTATATAATGTTATACGTTATAACGTAATACTATATAACGTTATACGTTATAACGTAATACTATATATCGTTATACGTTATAACGTAACACTATATAACGTTATACGTTATAACGTAATACTATATACGTTATACGTTATAACGTAATACTATATAACGTTATACGTTACATGGTGATACTATATAACGTTATACGTTATAACGTAATACTATATAACGTTATACGTTTATAACGTAATACTATATAACGTTATACGTTATAACGTAATACTATATAACGTTATACGTCATAACGTAATACTATATAACGTTATACGTTATAACGTAATACTACATAACGTTATACGTTATAACGTAATACTATATAACGTTATACGTTATAACGTAATACTATATAACGTTATAACGATATAACGTAATACTATATAACGTTATACGATATAACGTAATACTATATAACGTTATACGTTATAACGTAATACTATATAACGTTATACGTTATAGCGTAATACTATATAACGTTATACGTCATAACGTAATACTATATAACGTTATACGTTAAAACGTAATACTACATAACGTTATACGTTATAACGTAATACTATATAACGTTATACGTTATAACGTAATACTATATAACGTTATACGTTACATGGTGATACTATATAACGTTATACGTCATAACGTAATACTACATAACGTTATACGTGTATAACGTAATACTACATGACGTTATACGTTATAACGTAATACTATATAACGTTATACGTTACATGGTGATACTATATAACGTTATACGTTACATGGTGATACTATATAACGTTATACGTTATAACGTAATACTATATGACGTTATACGTTATAACGTAATACTATATAACGTTATACGGTATAACGTAATACTATATAACGTTATACGTTATAACGTAATACTATATAACGTTATACGTTATAACGTAATACTATATAACGTCATACGTTACATGGTGATACTATATAACGTTATACGTTATAACGTAATACTATATAATGTTATACGTTATAACGTAATACTATATAACGTTATACGTTATAACGTAATACTATATAACGTTATACGTTATAACGTAATACTATATAACGTTATACGTTATAACGTAATACTATATAACGTTATACGGTATAACGTAATACTATATAACGTTATACGTTATAACGTAATACTATATAACGTTATACGTTATATGGTAATATTATATAACGTTATACGTTATAACGTAATACTATATAACGTTATACGTCATAAACGTAATACTACATAACGTTATACGTTATAACGTAATACTACATGACGTTATACGTTATAACGTAATACTATATAACGTTATACGTTACATGGTGATACTATATAACGTTATACGTTACATGGTGATACTATATAACGTTTTACGTTATAACGTAATACTATATAACGTTATACGTTATAACGTAATACTATATAACGTTATACGTTATAACGTAATACTATATAACGTTATACGTTATAACGTAATACTATATAACGTTATACGATATAACGTATACTATATAACGTTATACGATATAACGTAATACTATATAACGTTATACGTTATAACGTAATACTATATAACGTTATACGTTATAGCGTAATACTATATAACGTTATACGTCATAACGTAATACTATATAACGTTATACGTTATAACGTAATACTACATAACGTTATACGTTATAACGTAATACTATATAACGTTATACGTTATAACGTAATACTATATAACGTTATACGTTACATGGTGATACTATATAACGTTATACGTCATAACGTAATACTACATAACGTTATACGTTATAACGTAATACTACATGACGTTATACGTTATAACGTAATACTATATAACGTTATACGTTACATGGTGATACTATATAAACGTTATACGTTACATGGTGATACTATATAACGTTATACGTTATAACGTAATACTATATGACGTTATACGTTATAACGTAATACTATATAACGTTATACGTTATAACGTAGTACTATATAAAGTTATACGTTATAACGTAGTACTATATAACGTTATACGTTATAACGTAATACTATATAACGTTATACGATATAACGTAATACTATATAACGTTATACGTTAACGTAATACTATATAACGTTATACGATATAACGTAATACTATACAACGTTATATGATATAACGTAATACTATACAACGTTATACGTTATAACGTAATACTATATAACGTTATACTTTCATATGGTAATATTATATAACGTTATACGTTATATGGTAATATTATATAACGTTATACGTTACATGGTGATACTATATAACGTTATACGTTTATAACGTAATACTATATAACGTTATACGTTATAACGTAGTACTATATAACGTTATACGTTATAACGTAATACTATATAACGTTATACGATATTACGTAATACTATATAACGTTATACGTTATAACGTAATACTATATAACGTTATACGATATAACGTAATACTATACAACGTTATATGATATAACGTAATACTATACAACGTTATACGTTATAACGTAATACTATATAACGTTATACGTTATATGGTAATATTATATAACGTTATACGTTATATGGTAATATTATATAACGTTATACGTTATAACGTAATACTATAACGTTATACGTCATAACGTAATACTACATAACGTTATACGTTATAACGTAATACTACATGACGTTATACGTTATAACGTAATACTATATAACGTTATACGTTACATGGTGATACTATATAACGTTATACGTTACATGGTGATACTATATAACGTTATACGTTATAACGTAATACTATATAACGTTATACGTTATAACGTAATACTATATAACGTTATACGTTATAACGTAATACTATATAACGTTATACGTTATAACGTAATACTATATAACGTTATACGTTATAAACGTAATACTATATAACGTTATACGATATAACGTAATACTATATAACGTTATACGATATAACGTAATACTATATAACGTTATACGTTTAACGTAATACTATATAACGTTATACGTTATAACGTAATACTATATAACGTTATACGTTATAACGTATACTATATAACGTTATACGTTATAACGTATTACTAGCATAACGTTATACGATATAAGGTAATACTATATAACGTTATACGTTATAACGTAATACTATATAACGTTATACGTTATAACGTAATACTATATAACGTTATACGTCATAACGTAATACTATATAACGTTATACGTTATAACGTAATACTACATAACGTTTATACGTTATAACGTAATACTATATAACGTTATACGTTATAACGTAATGCTATATAACGTTATACGTTATAACGTAATACTATATAACGTTATACGTTACATGGTGATACTATATAACGTTATACGTTATAACGTAGTACTATATAAATGTTATACGTTATAACGTTAGTACTATATAACGTTATACGTTATAACGTAATACTATATAACGTATATACGATATAACGCAATACTATATAACGTTATACGTTATAACGTAATACTATATAACGTTATACGATATAACGTTAATACTATACAACGTTATATGATATAACGTAATACTATACAACGTTATACGTTATAACGTAATACTATATAACGTTATACTTTATATGGTAATATTATATAACGTTATACGTTACATGGTGATACTATATAACGTTATACGTTATAACGTAATACTATATAACGTTATACGTTATAACGTAATACTATATAACGTTATACGATATAACGTAATACTATATAACGTTATACGTTATAACGTAATACTATATAACGTTATACGATATAACGTAATACTATACAACGTTATATGATATAACGTAATACTATACAACGTTATACGTTATAACGTAATACTATATAACGTTATACTATATAGCGGTAATATTATATAACGTTATACGTTATATGGTAATATTATATAACGTTATACGTTATAACGTAATACTATAACGTTATACGTTACATGGTGATACTATATAACGTTATACGTTACATGGTGATACTATATAACGTTATACGTTATAACGTAATACTATATAACGTTATACGTTATAACGTAATACTATATAACGTTATACGTTATAACGTAATACTATATAACGTTATACGTTATAACGTAATACTATATAACGTTATACGTTATATGGTAATACCATATAACGTTATACGTCATAACGTAATACTATATAACGTTATACGTTATAACGTAATACTATATAAGGTTATACGTTATAACGAAATACTATATAACGTTATACGTTATAACGTAATACTATATAACGTTATACGTTATAACGTTATACGTTATAACGTAATACTATATAACGTTATACGTTATAACGTAATACTATATAACGTTATACGTTATAACGTAATACTATATAACGTTATACGTTATAACGTAATACTATATAACGTTATACGTTATAACGTAATACTATATAACGTTATACGTTATATGGTGATACTATATAACGTTATACGTTATAACATAATACTATATAACGTTATACGTTATAACGTAATACTATATAACGTTATACGGTATAACGTAATACTATATAACGTTATACGTCATAACGTAATACTATATAACGTTATACGTTATAACGTAATACTATATATCGTTATACGTTATAATGTAATACTATATAACGTTATACGTTATAACGTATTACTATATAACGTTATACGTTATAACGTAATACTACATAACGTTATACGTTATAACGTAATACTATATAACGTTATACGTTACATGGTGATACTATATAACGTTATACGTTATAACGTAATACTATATAACGTTATACGTTATAACGTACTACTATATAACGTTATACGTTATAACGTAATACTATATAACGTTATACGGTATAACGTAATACTATATAACGTTATACGTCATAACGTAATACTATATAACGTTATACGTTATAACGTAATACTATATATCGTTATACGTTATAACGTAATACTATATAACGTTATACGTTATAACGTAACACTATATAACGCTATACGTTATAACGTAATACTATATAACGTTATACGTTATAACGTAATACTATATAACGTTATACGTTATAACGTAATACTATATAACGTTATACGTTATAACGTAATACTATATAACGTTATACGTTATATGGTGATACTATATAACGTTATAACGTAATACTATATAACGTTATACTTTATATGGTAATATTATACAACGTTATACGTTATATGGTAATATTATATAACGTTATACGTTATAACGTAATACTATATAACGTTATACGTCATAACGTAATACTACATAACGTTATACGTTATAACGTAATACTACATGACGTTATACGTTATAACGTAATACTATATAACGTTATACGTTACATGGTGATACTATATAACGTTATACGTTACATGGTGATACTATATAACGTTATACGTTATAACGTAATACTATATAACGATATACGTTATAACGTAATACTATATAACGTTATACGTTATAACGTAATACTATATAACGTTATACGTCATAACGTAATACTATATAACGTTATACGTTATAACGTAATACTATATAACGTTATACGATATAACTTAATACTATATAACGTTATACGTTATAACGTAATACTATATAACGTTATACGTTATAACGTAATACTATATAACGTTATACGGTATATCGTAATACTATATAACGTTATACGTCATAACGTAATACTATATAACGTTATACGTTATAACGTAATACTATATATCGTTATACGTTATAACGTAATACTATATAACGTTATACGTTATAACGTAACACTATATAACGCTATACGTTATAACGTAATACTATATAACGTTATACGTTATAACGTAATACTATATAACGTTATACGTTACATGGTGATACTATATGACGTTATACGTTATAACGTAATACTATATAATGTTATACGTTATAACGTAATACTATATAACGTTATACGTTATAACGTATTACTATATAACGTTATACGTTATAACGTAATACTACATAACGTTATACGTTATAACGTAATACTATATAACGTTATACGTTACATGGTGATACTATATAACGTTATACGTTATAACGTAATACTATATAACGTTATACGTTATAACGTAATACTATATAACGTTATACGTTATAACGTACTACTATATAACGTTATACGTTATAACGTAATACTATATATCGTTATACGATATAACGTAATACTATATAACGTAATACGTTATAACGTAATAATATATAACGTTATATGTTATAACGTAATACTATATAACGTTATACGTTATAACGTAATACTATATAACGTTATACGTTATAACGTAATACTATATAACGTTATACGTTATAACGTAATATGATATAATGTTATACGTTATAACGTAATACTATATAACGTTATACGTTATAACGTAATACTATATAACGTTATACGTTATAACGTAATACTATATAACGTTATACGTTACATGGTGATACTATATAACGTTATACGTTATAACGTAATACTATATAATGTTATACGTTATAACGTAATACTATATAACGTTATACGTTATAACGTAAATCTATATAACGTTATACGTTTTAACGTAATACTATATAACGTTATACGTTATAACGTAATACTATATAACGTTATACGGTATAACGTAATACTATATAACGTTATACGTTATAACGTAATACTATATAACGTTATACGTTATATGGTAATATTATATAACGTTATACGTTATATGGTAATATTATATAACGTTATACGTTATAACGTAATACTATATAACGTTATACGTCATAACGTAATACTACATAACGTTATACGTTATAACGTAATACTACATGACGTTATACGTTATAACGTAATACTATATAACGTTATACGTTACATGGTGATACTATATAACGTTATACGTTACATGGTGATACTATATAACGTTATACGTTATAACGTAATACTATATAACGTTATACGTTATAACGTAATACTATATAACGTCATACGTTATAACGTAATACTATATAACGTTATACGTTATAACGTAATACTATATAACGTTATACGTTATAACGTAATACTATATAACGTTATACGATATAACGTAATACTATATAACGTTATACGATATAACGTAATACTATATAACGTTATACGTTATAACGTAATACTATATAACGTTATACGTTATAGCGTAATACTATATAACGTTATACGTCATAACGTAATACTATATAACGTTATACGTTATAACGTAATACTACATAACGTTATACGTTATAACGTAATACTATATAACGTTATACGTTATAACGTAATACTATATAACGTTATACGTTACATGGTGATACTATATAACGTTATACGTTACATGGTGATACTATATAACGTTATACGTTATAACGTAATACTATATGACGTTATACGTTATAACGTAATACTATATAACGTTATACGGTATAACGTAATACTATATAACGTTATACGTTATAACGTAATACTATATAACGTTATACGTTATAACGTAATACTATATAACGTCATACGTTACATGGTGATACTATATAACGTTATACGTTATAACGTAATACTATATAATGTTATACGTTATAACGTAATACTATATAACGTTATACGTTATAACGTAATACTATATAACGTTATACGTTATAACGTAATACTATATAACGTTATACGTTATATGGTAATATTATATAACGTTATACGTTATATGGTAATATTATATAACGTTATACGTTATAACGTAATACTATATAACGTTATACGTCATAACGTAATACTACATAACGTTATACGTTATAACGTAATACTACATGACGTTATACGTTATAACGTAATACTATATAACGTTATACGTTACATGGTGATACTATATAACGTTATACGTTACATGGTGATACTATATAACGTTATACGTTATAACGTAATACTATATAACGTTATACGTTATAACGTAATACTATATAACGTCATACGTTATAACGTAATACTATATAACGTTATACGTTATAACGTAATACTATATAACGTTATACGTTATAACGTAATACTATATAACGTTATACGATATAACGTAATACTATATAACGTTATACGATATAACGTAATACTATATAACGTTATACGTTATAACGTAATACTATATAACGTTATACGTTATAGCGTAATACTATATAACGTTATACGTCATAACGTAATACTATATAACGTTATACGTTATAACGTAATACTACATAACGTTATACGTTATAACGTAATACTATATAACGTTATACGTTATAACGTAATACTATATAACGTTATACGTTACATGGTGATACTATATAACGTTATACGTTACATGGTGATACTATATAACGTTATACGTTATAACGTAATACTATATGACGTTATACGTTATAACGTAATACTATATAACGTTATACGGTATAACGTAATACTATATAACGTTATACGTTATAACGTAATACTATATAACGTTATACGTTATAACGTAATACTATATAACGTCATACGTTACATGGTGATACTATATAACGTTATACGTTATAACGTAATACTATATAATGTTATACGTTATAACGTAATACTATATAACGTTATACGTTATAACGTAATACTATATAACGTTATACGTTATAACGTAATACTATATAACGTTATACGTTATATGGTAATATTATATAACGTTATACGTTATATGGTAATATTATATAACGTTATACGTTATAACGTAATACTATATAACGTTATACGTCATAACGTAATACTACATAACGTTATACGTTATAACGTAATACTACATGACGTTATACGTTATAACGTAATACTATATAACGTTATACGTTACATGGTGATACTATATAACGTTATACGTTACATGGTGATACTATGTAACGTTATACGTTATAACGTAATACTATATAACGTTATACGTTATAACGTAATACTATATAACGTTATACGTTATAATGTAATACTATATAACGTTATACGTTATAACGTAATACTATATAACGTTATACGTTATAACGTAATACTATATAACGTTATACGTTATAACGTAATACTATATAACGTTATACGTTTTAACGTAATACTATATAACGTTATACGTTATAACGTAATACTATATAACGTTATACGGTATAACGTAATACTATATAACGTTATACGTTATAACGTAATACTATATAACGTTATACGATATATGGTAATATTATATAACGTTATACGTTATATGGTAATATTATATAACGTTATACGTTATAACGTAATACTATATAACGTTATACGTCATAACGTAATACTACATAACGTTATACGTTATAACGTAATACTACATGACGTTATACGTTATAACGTAATACTATATAACGTTATACGTTACATGGTGATACTATATAACGTTATACGTTACATGGTGATACTATATAACGTTATACGTATAACGTAATACTATATAACGTTATACGTTATAACGTAATACTATATAACGTCATACGTTATAACGTAATACTATATAACGTTATACGTTATAACGTAATACTATATAACGTTATACGTTATAAACGTAATACTATATAACGTTATACGATATAACGTAATACTATATAACGTTATTACGATATAACGTAATACTATATAACGTTATACGTTATAACGTAATACTATATAACGTTATACGTTATAGCGTAATACTATATAACGTTATACGTCATAACGTAATACTATATAACGTTATACGTTATAACGTAATACTACATAACGTTATACGTTATAACGTAATACTATATAACGTTATACGTTATAACGTAATACTATATAACGTTATACGTTACATGGTGATACTATATAACGTTATACGTCATAACGTAATACTACATAACGTTATACGTTATAACGTAATACTACATGACGTTATACGTTATAACGAATACTATATAACGTTATACGTTATATGGTAATATTATATAACGTTATACGTTATATGGTAATATTATATAACGTTATACGTTATAACGTAATACTATATAACGTTATACGTCATAACGTAATACTACATAACGTTATACGTTATAACGTAATACTACATGACGTTATACGTTATAACGTAATACTATATAACGTTATACGTTACATGGTGATACTATATAACGTTATACGTTACATGGTGATACTATATAACGTTATACGTTATAACGTAATACTATATAACGTTATACGTTATAACGTAATACTATATAACGTTATACGTTATAACGTAATACTATATAACGTTATACGTTATATGGTAATACCATATAACGTTATACGTCATAACGTAATACTATATAACGTTATACGTTATAACGTAATACTATATAAGGTTATACGTTATAACGAAATACTATATAACGTTATACGTTATAACGTAATACTATATAACGTTATACGTTATAACGTTATACGTTATAACGTAATACTATATAACGTTATACGTTATAACGTAATACTATATAACGTTATACGTTATAACGTAATACTATATAACGTTATACGTTATAACGTAATACTATATAACGTTATACGTTATATGGTGATACTATATAACGTTATACGTTATAACATAATACTATATAACGTTATACGTTATAACGTAATACTATATAACGTTATACGTTACATGGTGATACTATATAACGTTATACGTTATAACGTAATACTATATAATGTTATACGCTATAACGTAATACTATATAACGTTATACGTTATAACGTAATACTATATAACGTTATACGTTATAACGTAATACTACATAACGTTATACGTTATAACGTAATACTATATAACGTTATACGTCACATGGTGATACTATATAACGTTATACGTCACATGGTGATACTATATAACGTTATACGTTATAACGTAATACTATATAACGTTATACGTTATAACGTAATACTATATAACGTTATACGTTATAACGTAATACTATATAACGTTATACGTTATAACGTAATACTATATAACGTTATACGTTATAACGTAATACTATATAACGTTATACGATATAACGTAATACTATATAACGTTATACGTTATAACGTAATACTATATAACGTTATACGTTATATGGTAATACCATATAACGTTATACGTCATAACGTAATACTATATAACGTTATACGTTATAACGTAATACTATATAAGGTTATACGTTATAACGTAATACTATATAACGTTATACGTTATAACGTAATACTATATAACGTTATACGTTATAACGTTATACGTTATAACGTAATACTATATAACGTTATACGTTATAACGTAATACTATATAACGTTATACGTTATAACGTAATACTATATAACGTTATACGTTATATGGTGATACTATATAACGTTATAACGTAATACTATATAACGTTATACGTTATAAAGTAATACTATATAACGTTATACGTTATAACGTAATACTATATAACGTTAT
The DNA here is from genome assembly GCF_040668555.2 of Bombus flavifrons. Classification (NCBI taxonomy): domain Eukaryota; kingdom Metazoa; phylum Arthropoda; class Insecta; order Hymenoptera; family Apidae; genus Bombus; species Bombus flavifrons. Next base: position 40,462 of record NW_027185031.1, read on the forward strand.
ACGGTATAACGTAATACTATATAACGTTATACGTCATAACGTAATACTATATAACGTTATACGTTATAACGTAATACTATATATCGTTATACGTTATAACGTAACACTATATATCGTTATACGTTATAATGTAATACTATATAACGTTATACGTTATAACGTAATACTATATAACGTAATACGTTACATGGTGATACTATATAACGTTATACGTTATAACGTAATACTATATAATGTTATACGTTATAACGTAATACTATATAACGTTATACGTTATAACGTAATACTATATAACGTTATACGTTATAACGTAATACTACATAACGTTATACGATATAAGGTAATACTATATAACGTTATACGTTATAACGTAATACTATATAACGTTATACGTTACATGGTGATACTATATAACGTTATACGTTATAACGTAGTACTATATAATGTTATACGTTATAACGTAGTACTATATAACGTTATACGTTATAACGTAATACTATATAACGTTATACGATATAACGTAATACTATATAACGTTATACGTTATAACGTAATACTATATAACGTTATACGATATAACGTAATACTATACAACGTTATATGATATAACGTAATACTATACAACGTTATACGTTATAACGTAATACTATATAACATTATACTTTATATGG